>NC_056741.1:1466066480-1466296480 GCF_019279795.1 Protopterus annectens | reverse complement strand
GGGACATTTTCGGAACACACATCAGATTTTACAGGCCAACACATACCCATTGTCAGTACAAAGGATAGAACTTTACTTATTTACCTACATAAAAGCCTATTCTTGTAGCAGTTTAGTTGCTTATTCTGTTTAGGTATTTTAGATACAGAAATAATTATTTTATGCAACTATTACATAACATATGGGACATAATTATGTCCTACAATCTCAGGACAATTACCATTTTTAATATTTTTTGTCAAGACACAACTGTCCAAAGAGGGACTGTCCCTCGCGAAGTGGGACAGATGGTAACCCTACTGGGGACACCACATTGTTTGGGCCAACACATAGCCACGATCACTGCAGGTTTAGAACATTCATTTGTTTCCTAGCTGTGAGCCTATACCTTTGGCACTTTTGTTGTTTGCCTGTCTCTTGTAGGAATTACGTTTATTCTATCCTGACGTGACTGCTTTAGGCAACTGTTACATGCAGTATGGTACATAGTTATTTCCTACAATCACAGGACATTTGGCATTGTATCATTGTTGGTCAGGTCACACCTACACACACATTAATTGTCCCTCACACAGTGGATCAGGGGGTATCCTGTTTACATCAGTGCCTTCATCACCCTTATACCTTGTGCCACTATGCGAATGTGTGCAATATATTCTCTCGCTTATTTGTGTCGGGACACGTGTATCACGGGCAGGTGTTTTATCCTGGGTAGTAGGTTCTGCATGACCATCTAGGGCTGGACAGTCTCGTGCACCACTACTGCACATTCCAACTTGTGTCCAGATGTCTATAGGACTGGACATCGTGTCTTCATACCCATTCTAATGTTTATACAGGTTACTTATCCCATGAGGGATATCCCAAAAATTTAACAAGACCGATAACAAGACCAATACCCAACATTCTTCTGGCATTACGAAAATGTGAAAGGGATACATAGTTTGCAATCCTGAAACTGCCTAGGGTGACACTACCTACTACATATGCGTAGTGGTCACTATGTGTAGATGTGGCTGCACCAAACGTGTAGGCCAAGTATGGCTGGATTTGGTGGACGTTCAGGTATGGGGGTGGGTTGTGTGCTGTAGAGGGGATGCTGGGTTGTCCATTATGCATCCAGGTGTGTTGCATTTGATATGGCCAGTTCCATCAGTACCAATCTGTGGGTATATACCGGTGACATGTCTGTACATTTGTATCGCACATTTTAATATTCATATGTTTGTGGGATTGTGTTCTACAGTATGGCCTGTCTGGTTGTATTGCAGATGTGTATACATGTTTTTGAGTTTCTTTCTGCTTCACCCGCTGCTCCCTCATACACCTTTGGTTCACCTATTCTGCATACGACACAGTGTTGCCTTTGAGGATTATACCATTACCCACCCCCCCACACACACATATTCCTGACACTCCATCCATCACTGCTTTGGTTGATGGCCCATGACACGGTCAAGGTAACACATTGCATACCCTACATATGTCAGGTACCTGTATGGTTGTGTGGACTACCCTGCCATGTTTGACTTTCCACATGCTATACTTCACGCACATAGGTACATGCCCATACTTAACTTTCATGACATGGTTGGTATACCCGGGTAATACCCGTTCAACTGTGAAACATCCTGACAAGTTTGGCTTGGACCGCTGATGTGCGGATTTTGGCCGACTGTTCTAATCATTGGTAGGATGCCACCTTTCCCTATGTCCAGGATGGGATATATTCTGGACACATATCTGAATGTACTGGGCAACACATACCCACAGTCAACGCTATGGATAATACTGTTCCTTTCAGCGTACATGTTGCCTTTTTGTTGTAGCAGTTTATATGCTCCTTCTGTTTGTTTACATGCTTATTCTATTTCCTGTCACATTTGGTATGTGAAATACGGACATACCTATTGTATGTGACTATTACATGCATTGTGGGATATAATTCGGTCATACGGTCGCTAGATATTTTTACTTTTATCTTGTTTTTTGTTATGGACACATCTGCTCAGCTGTGTACCCTCCCTCACAATATGGGTCAGCTGGTGACCCTGACCATTGGGCTGGACGTACATTTTGGCGGTGCGCTAACATATGATGCATTTCACTTCCACTTGGTATAACTATCTACACTACATTGGACTACAGGCACACGGTTTTCAATGTCATTTGTTCGTGGGATAGGGACCCGTTATTCCCTATTGTGCATTTGTGTTTACTTCTTCATTTTGTGTTTGCAGGAACTGTCTTGCATGCTTTGCATACGTTTCAGTATTCACGGACACTGACAGATGTGATTACTATTGCTTGCAAATTGTTATATGCAAGCATTTTAGGTTGCACGTCGACAGCTGACATTTCCACGCCTCCATGCGGCACTTTGACACACCCTATGCACTCGCGCTCCTTTCCTATGCACGTGGCTGTGGCAGCAGTGCGCCTTCATTAATATGCATTTGGCGCTATTTCACCATCTTCACGCCACATGGTCGGCACAAGCCTAATGCCGGCCTTGTGCCTAGCTTCATGAATCCTGGGGTATGTCTCTAGCAGCCTTTAAATCAATGTGGACTAATTAATGGGTGATCACAAATGTTCATCAGAGGTGTGTGTGAAAAATCTTACTGAGGAGAATTGCTAGTTTCCTATGAACACTGGGAGGTGTAACAGAGCCTCTCAGTGGTCTTCTGTGCTGTAATCTTGCTAAGAACATATTTATTTTATTTATTCAACATTTGTTGACCAGGAAAGTCTGAACTAGGACAGAGCCTATTTTCAATGGTGACCCAGGGAGAAATGCTCCATACCAATGTCTTCGGAATGGTGGAGGAAACTAAGTACCTGGAGGAAACCCATGCAAATGCCAGGAGGACATGCAGGCTGCAGAGAAGGCACCCCAGCTCTGAATCGAACCAGAGAACCTTTTGCTGTGAGGTGACATCCTTAGCCACTGCACCGCCATATGAATATAACCTAACCAGCATTCATAAAATGCTGCTGTTGTGACAAAGTAATTGGCCAGCTTTTTGTGGGCTGCCATCTTCTGCATCAGCCTGATGCATCCTAGAAACACATGATCATGCAGAGGCATTGCACAGCAGATAGGAGCTAGCTGTATTCTGAATGCAAGGGAGCAACACCCACAGTCAAGAAAGTGGTATTGATGAATAAAGGTTCCATAGCATGGATCTGTAATCAAGCTGTAAATATTAAACAGGCAGCAGAAAGTTAGTACTATAACATTATCGCTCTGGTTTAGACCTGGACATTTTGGTGCTCATGAAGATAATATGGAGACAAGAATAGCTGCTTCCCAAAGGAGCTGCAGCCCATTTGGAATAGAAACCAGTAGCTAACTTAGATTGACTATGCCAGGAACAATCAATTATACATGGCTAGATGCCCACCAATGCCGCTATGCGGCAATATAGAGCAAACCTACTCCATTTACATTACAACACTGTACTTACATCTATTGGTAAGAACCACAATAAAGCTATATATTGATTTTGGTAACATTTTCTGGAGCTCAGCAGAAGTGAGGTACATTAAGGTGATGATACTGGGGCTGTTTACTGTGGGATAAGGTGAAAGGTAATGCGGAAAACTCTTACTGTGGTGGTGTAGACTTATCTAGACTCACAGTACCCTGTAGTAATTAAATTAGGTGCAGTGCCTAAAGTTTGTTCAATAATGTCCATTAATACTCTCCATTGTGGTAAATGGTCACTGGTACAAATTAACTGTTCTAAGGGAAAAAAATGCAGGCAACAGAGATGAATGATACATTCCTTTCAGACTACATTTCAATATTCAGAGCTGCAACTATAACTTATTTTTTTCAGGGGAGGGGGTTCCCTGTGTATATTACTGATTTTACATACAATGATAGACACTAATGTATGTTTTCTGTCTTGTTTTGATTTTTTAAGAAGAATTTTTCATAAATATGTTTGCATATACTGCCTGCTTGTAATTACTGTGACTGAAATGTTTTCCAAGCGATGTGTCTTGACTTATTTTCAGGACTGAATAGATGATTCAGATACTATCTCTCAATTTAGGAAGCACTGAAATTTGCATAAAACATTCTACTGACATCTTTTTTAATGAATTTTGCCAGGAATTAGCTGCTTGAGATTCACAGGGCAAATCTGAAAATGTTGTTGATCTTTCATGTGGTAATTAATTGTGCAGCCTGTATGAGAAAGCACACCTGGCACAGCTTCTAAGTAAACATTCCCTGGAATATTGGGATTTATATTTTGTTTAATCCCACTATATGTTATGCATCACGGCTCGTTATTTATCATGTATAATGTGCAAATACAAAATGGTGTGAACAGAGCTCGAGTTCACACAATCTTAAATACTCTTCATTTTAATAATAATTATGTTTTGAAAAGATATAAAGCAGACAATGCCCTTTTGTGTAGATGTGGGGAAAAGATCCACTGGACCATTTCTTTGAGTTTCTAATATGTAAAACAAATAAATAATAGTTAAAATGTGTCTTGACTCCTGCAAATGGTGTCCATCAAGAAAGATAAATGTCATTGAACTTCAGTAATGCTGAGATAGTTAGATAATGAGAGTATTAATGGTCCATGATTTTACACATTAGTCTACAGTTTTATGGGGGATACAAAAATGTTTAAGTAACACTCTGCATATATTAATTCACCTTAACAATTTTACTCAAATATGTATGCAGATGTGATTTTTTTTTTATTTTTATTTATTTATCCTTTGACTAGATTTATCCTGTCAAGTCTAGTAACCTTTTTCACTGTTTTCACTTCTGACTGTATTTCCAAACCAAAGCAAACTTGGGAAGAGCAATCAGTCAAGCTGTATCAGTAGAGGGTAAATCACTTGCCTTTGGTGCTGGAAATTCAGATGGCTATGGAGGTCTCAGCATAGAAACATTGATTCATTTCCAGTACTGACACTGCAATTCATTATAAATGAGGCACTGCACTCCTGGGTGTGCCATCCTTTGGATGAGAAGTGGTAACTTAGCTATATGTAGAAGATCTCGTGGTACCTGTCGAAAAAAGTTTGAAAAGTTCTCGAAACCTCTGGCCAGATTTTCATTTGTAGAATAAATACCACCTCAGGTATTCACTGAAGAGATGCTACTAGCCCAGTGGGACTAACACAGTCAGCAAAGTATAAATAAATAAAAAGAATACATCTATTTTTCCTCATCATAAATGGTTCATAGATTCATAGGCATGTACTAAGCCAGCTGTCTTAGTGGGCTATTTTCAGCAACTTGCTCACAATGTAATGTATTTTATGTAGGAAAAACTACAAGGAAGTTAAAAAGTAGAATAATAGAACACAAGTCCAAAATAAGAAGAAAGGTTGAAACTAATGGGCTGTTTAGGCATATACTGGACTTTCCTGCACATAGTTTTAAGTTTAGGGCTGTTTCTGTATTAACATTAAGAATTAGGGGTGGTGATATTGATAATTATTTACAGCTAAGAGAATATAAATGGATAGTCCGGTTGCAAGCTGCTTAACCACCCGGCTTGAACAGCACAGTTAGCTTGAAACCTGTTTTAATTAAGCGACAAAAAGAAAGCTTATGATGTATTTTTGTAAAATATATCTTTGTATTATATATCATCTTGTAAGGAGATTTTGTGACCTTATGTTATATATGTATTTTTTAGGGATTTTGTTGAATATATTCTTTTTATAGATGTTGTTTTTTTATATATTCTATATACATATGTTTTTATATGTTTTCTATGCAAATAAGGTGTTAGCATTGTGTTTTTGTATCGCTGGCTTATCATGTGACTGAATTTGTCCTTCTATTTAAATGCGGAGAATGTTAATCTGATTATGTGCTGATGAAGGGTGTAGACCTGAAAGCTTCCTAATAAATTTTAACCTGTGGTGACATTGGAGTTTTGTTTGGATTCTGTTTTTACAAGATTTCGTGTTTTTCTGCTATTTTCAGTCTTGCCAATTTCCTCCAGAGGTGAGAATCAAACCATGTACCTAGTTTGTCTGAGGCAAACTATTTACCGCCTGGCCAGAAATAAGCCCTAGGCAGTGTAGCAGCAGAGTAGTGCATAGCAAAACTATGGACTCTATTAAAATAGCATAAGACAGACCAAATCTAGAAGCACACATCAATTTGTCTGGCAACATGGAGTACTGTGTCCTTGGCATCACAGGGAACTAAAATAGTGCAATAGAAATGGTGAACTAGAGACAGTAGTGCACGGTAGAATGTCTCAATAGCAGTACTAGTGCAGAGTGATGAGACAAAACAGAGAGCAATAGCTGAGGAAGGCAAGATGTGGCTTTAAAGAAATGAAAGATGTGAATGATTAAAAATTGATAAGGCAAGAAATGTACACTGAGAGAAAATCATGAGAAACGTGAGGGGAGGCGAAGAAGAGATTCATGCTGTGGGAGTGAGGTTTTGCAAAATGAGCTTTGGCGTGGATTTTGCTTGAGGTCAGGAAGCTTTTGATTGTTAGTTGGAAGCTTGAAACAATGTCTGGGTGGTTAGTGGGATGGGACAATGTCTGGGTGGTTAGTGGGCTGGGACAATGTCTGGCTGGTTAGTGGGATGGGACAATGTATGGCTGGTTAGTTGGATGGGACAATATCTAGCTGGTTAGTGGGATGGGACAATGTCTGGCTGGTTAGTGGGATGGTACAAAGTCTGGGTGGTTAGTGGGATGGGACAATGTCTGACTGGTTAGTGGGCTGGAACAATGCCTGGGTGTTTAATGGGATGAGACAATGCCTGGGTAGCTAATGAGGTCCAATCTAAAGGTTGCTTAATTGAACAAACCCATGCTGTGGCTATCCAAACCTCATGATGCTAAGGAAGTCACCAGCCAGGATCACTATGTTTTTATGTAGTTGATGTGTTTCTATCATACTGATCACTATACTCACACTGTTTTATCTGTTCACTTCTATCGGCTTACCATTTACCACCGGACGTACCCTTCAGAAGGTGGCTAGTGAAGTGGGAAAACATGGCTGTAGGGGGAGTGACAATGGTGAGGACTAGATGGGAGATGGGTGGAAGATAGCAACTAATATGGATAGGGAGACTTGTAGGTCAAACAACCTTAGCAGACCAGAAGCAGACAAGTAACATTACAAATAGCAGGAACGGAGGTTGGTGGAAAAGCTTAAGCATGGAAAATGCAGTCAGGAAAGAGTTTTCAAAGACCTGGAAGTAAAGATACGGAGGCAAGTCTGTGTTTAGAAAAAAGTGAATACAGATAACGTAGAGTTAAAATTGGTCAAACAATATGTAGCTCCTGATGAGGGACTAGAATGTTCAAAGAGAAATGGAAGGAAAATAATGTCCCATAAGAGTGGTAGATAGTTTTTTTAAAACATGTAGACAGGAGAAGAAGCATAGAAAGTTAAAGGAAAGGTATACAATTCACAGGGGAAAAGAAAGAGAGATGTGTAGCTTTGGTCGTGAGTGGTCAGAGAATTGACAATCCTACCCCCTCAGCAGAATGAGCGTAATGATTTAAAAAAAAATTCTAGAGTGTTGCATACCCATGAGAGAATTTAAGGTCAAGGCAGCATCAAACAGAATGTTCAAGTGCATCTTTAAAGGGAATATACCTCAGAAGCAAAGAAGTAATGCTTTCATTCTGTAGGCCATCGGGTCAGATTACACCTTGAGTCATGCATGCAGTTATAGAGGCCACAGAATGAAAGGATCATTAGGTTGCAGGAAGGAATTCAAAGGAAAGTAACCAAAAAGTAGCATGGGATAAAGAAGAGCGTGCACAGACACAGCCTAGAAGAGACTGGGTGGACATTATAGTTGTGCATATTATCATAGCATACAAGTGTGAAGGAGTCCTCATTAATAGGAAGGGGAAGACAGTGAAGGAAGGTGCAGGGGTAGGAGATGGTAGGAGCTCACTACTTCTGAATCTCCTGAGCCTCTGTTTCATTTTAGCTCTATAATCAACCTAGTGGTTCCACTGCCTGCCCTTTATAGATCCCTCCATGCCTTCAATCCTCCCTTCCTCCTACAGGGTAAGAGCTGGGCAAGTCTGTTCCTTGGATAAGGCAAGAAACATATGATCTATTTGCCCACTGGATTGGACAACAGCTTGACCAGTCTAGTTGTTCCCTCATGATGAGAGCCAGGCATAAGTGCCCCTGCTGTTCTTGTTGATGCACTGCCTTTCATGGTACCAGCGCACCCTTTAGAGGCTAGAATGTTGTAATCACTGCTTTTTGGGTGGTTGGGTGCATGCATGATTAGCAGTGATCCCACTAGGTGTAGTCACCTTAACCCAAATGTTGCCATTGACCTCCCACATTCCTGTTGTCATGTTGCAACATGCATATTCAGCTTCTTCCCCTTGGGATATGTGAACTGCAGTACAGCTCATTACCATAATCTCACCCAGTTCTTTCAGGTTCTCATGCCACATCTCCAGAATGGGTTGTCTGGGTGGGGGTGAGGGGGTAAGGATTTTTTTCCTGTTATACACTCAGCTGTTGTAACTCTTAAAAACATACTAAGGTTGTAGACCTTGAGAATGGACTGTATCATTGGGTTGTGAGAAGGAAGCTGACAAAGGCATGGGAGAAAATGGGGGATGAATGAGGTGGAAGGTAGAGATCGAGGGGGAGGTAGAATACTAAAAGCTCATAAAGGGGAACCTACGTGAGTTTATTATCTAATTTAAACATCAAGCAAATATAATACTGTCAACAAAATTAAAACGGTATCCCCACACTGCGATTTGTGTGTGAAATAATGAAGTTGCTAGAAGCTTGTAGGACTTGCTGTATATGATAGCACTGTAAGAGGTGCTACTTCTCACTGTGGTCCACATTACAAAGGAGAAGATGAGACAACTCAACAGCTGGCATTAAGGAAATTGTTACTGTGTTAATAGGTAAACAGGAAGGAGCTGTTTACCAAGGAAAGGCTCCATCTCTCCCTTTGGAACTGAATTCCTTAAACAGCAACAAGAATAGCACTTCAGAATGACTCGTCTTTAAATTGAAGTTTAAAGAGACACATGAATATGAAGGCCATTTAAGAAAAAAATGAACAAAATATTAGAAGATAGAGGCTGAAAAGTGTGAAGGATGAAGTAGCAGACAAAGATGGCAGATTACAAGAGGAAAGGAAGAAAGATTCATAAGATTCCTATAAGGACAATAGAACATGCACATGCAAGGGGAAAAAGTTGTTGATTGGGCAAGGAGGAACTCTCTATTTGTCTCCATCCCCAGAAAAACAAATGGTTAGAAGCAAGATATATGCAAGCCAGTGAGCCATGTACAAAAGCAGGGAAAGAGACATTTTCCAAAGGACTAATGAGGAAGGTGACAACAATAAATAAACAAACAGAAAAAAACACAAAACTGCAGAAGTTCTGTATCAAATAGGAAGGCAAGATTGGAAAAGACAGGTGGGATGAAAGAGGAACTTTGTGTAGTAATGGATCCATGGTGGTGCCTACCAGAAGCAAAGGATGAAAGGCAGCTGAGTTGGAAGTGTTAACAGTGAAAAGTTAGGCTGCCATAACTGAGATAGTGGAAACAGTCAAGTAATAACAGGGGATGGGACATGGTGTTATCATGATATAAAGGGTTTCTGCTAAAATTGCAAAGACTACAGCAATAATAAGCAAAGTGCAAATAACAGACTATAGACATGCTGAGATTGTGCATCCTAGAGTATTCCTCTTACTCAAAGGTACCATGGTAGAAATTAGATTTTGTGTCTGTGTGCATAAATGCGCATCAACATATCTCTCTTCTCCTGGCTCTCTTTTTATAGTACACCTAGAAAAATGTTAAATAGCCATTTGGCCAATATGCAATTTAATTGTAAAACATTTACTGATAGCTCCTATTACAGGAAAGTGTGCAGGGCAGGAATTTGTTGACTGGTAGCCTAATTACCTTTATATGGTCACTGTGCAACTCTGAAGTTACCATATATAAGGATGGTAGTGTAGAGGGTAATCCCCTATGTTTTGGAGAAAAACAACTTTGCCAACCCCCCCCATGGGTTTGGTGTGTATTTTGGTACCTTACATCTTATATTTTGTCCAATAGCATACTTAATATGTTGCCCTTCTACACCTGATGGTGTTGGTTATGGTGTGTGTGTTTGTGTGTGTGTGTGTGTGTGTGTGTGTGTGTGTGTGTGTGTGTGTGTGTATGTGTGTGCACAGTGTTTTATTTATTTATTTGTTTAGTATTTAATCATCAGCATTTGAAATACTTATGACTTACTTGTATATTCATATGTATACTGAAGATGAAGCACATGTGAACCAAGCATTTGCTACTTCATCTGCTCAAATGTGATCATAGTTTTGACAGTATGTTTGCCCCTTTTTTCTCTCTGGCATTGAAGTTCACATATATAAGGAATGGAGGTGTCCTCCCATATGGAGGACCGAGTGTGTCAGTCTGCTCAGACTCAAAACAGGTGTTTTAAGTGCTTACTTTGCACATGCTTGTAGTAGCCCCATATACAATATGTGGAGTCCCACATTTTTTTCAAAATGAAATCTATTGGTTTCTATATCATCCAAAAAAAATAATAATGCAGTGATTGTACATTCCATAGGTAAAAGACAGTGTAAATAAATTCCTTTCACTTTAACTGTGATTTACTGATGTGGCATTCTGGTGGTAGGTCATAGTGTGAGTGAAGGGAAGCAGGGATTCATTCTTTTTGGTTATAATGAAATTAGCTGTTGTGATGGTGCTCTGTTGAGATAAAAACAATGGATTAAGGGAATCTGTCCCTTACTCCACTGTTGTGCATTCCCAGAGTTAATATAGTCTCTTGTAGGTCTGTCCTGCAGTGATTTTAGAGTCTTTCTGATGCAACAATACAGCTGGCTGTAATCGTAACTATTCATGAGACTATCAGCGAGTATAGCCTTTACCAGTTTTAGTAAATGTTACATCAGCGCACTGAGGACTTTGTAGTAGGACTATTCAGTGTACTTAATCTCACCTTGTCACCTCTCAGTGAGCTATCCCGACATGATCTATTTTTAGGTCTTAATTTGTTACCTTGTACTTTATTTTGCTAACAAAGTCAAATGCGCTGTTAACAGGATGCAGACATAGGGATAGCATCTTGTTGTATAGCTGCTATTATCAGCATTCCGACCAGATATTATAGCTGCTCACTGTATACTTTCAAATGCTGAATAGATCGCAATGCCATACTCTTTATCTAGTCTTACCCTCTGCCATATTATATAATTTAGCGCTATAACGCTGCTTAACTATTAGCGGCACTAAAGCCCCTTAGTTATCATTGAATTATTGAAGGCCTAAAACAATGCTTTTCTGCTTGCTGTACTGCTTTCACTGTCCTGCATGTTATGTGTCTCATACAAGTTCGAATTGAAAGCCGTACTCTGTAAAGAGATCATAAAATTAAGGGAACTGCAATGTATTGGGATTTGATATGGCTGACTACAGGCTATGCATTGATTATTTAACTTGATTGTTGGAGGCTACTGAATGCATATTATGTTATTTACATTATCTAGCTAGCTACCACCACGTGTATTTTTACTGTTCCAGTTTAACATTGTTTTGTTACAGTGCATTTGCTCTCCCATGTTTTAACTGTTTTTATATCTAACACTCAATGTATTTATTGACTTGTACTTGTCCTCACCAGTTCTCACCCTGTTCAGCTTTAACTTTCAAGCTAGCCTACATCTTATTTTTGTTTTACTTTGTCTCTATCTCTTTTTCAGTTTTCAGCCTTGTGGCTGTGATACAGACTCTCCACCCTACCCCAACTTAACAAGGCAGAAGGAATTCTTTCAGGAAACAGAAGGGCATACCCACCAGGAATCCCTAGTGTATTTAAGGCTCTGCTCACCTTGCCACACAGTATAGGAGATAAGCTACTGCTTTTCTAGGTATTAAACTAATCTTTGTAGAGTTAAGTAGAACCTATTGTAAGGACCAGCACACCCGAGGACCTACCCAAGGGCATCTCCTACTTTCTCACCTGTTTTCTTCTTTTACCTCCTATCTGTAGACTACATGTAACTCCCTTCTTCCACCACTAGAGGGCAGCAGAACTCTAAGCTTGTAAAATTCCATCTTACCTGCCACTCAATCTCCTGTAGCCCTGGGGCGCAGCCCCTTCTAATACCCTTATTGGAAACTAGTACCCCTACTGCCGGAAGGGTAAACACTAACCTTATTCTCTTTTTAATTTCTCTATAGTTGAACCCCTAAAAAAGATAACAAAGAAGTACCCTTATCAGTGTTTAAAATTGGTACACCCGAACACTTACTTCTCTGTCTCTTCTATTCCAGTCTTAACCTTCCTAGTTACTTAGCAAACCAGCTACTTTCTTTAATTAAAACTGCTACCTTCCCTCTCCATAACACATCATTTCTTTCTGCTTACCACTATATTCTCCTTTTAATACATATATATAGAAATTGATTCTTACCTTCCTAACTCTTGTAGAACCCAGTTGAACTGTATAACTGATTGACTCCAGCCTCCAGCTGTGACCCACTCCGTTCGCCCTGCGGGCTCACTCCGCTCCCTTACCCTACCCCCAAATTCCACCCACCCCCAGTGGCCCTAAACTTATACCTCCCTTACCACACCCCTCCCACATCCCACCAATCTTAAACAACAATCAATTACTAAATCATCCACACCCATAATAATTTGTCTACTACCTCCTTAAACTATTTCCATTGTAACTCATCCACCCTCTCTTCCTTAAACACCATCTTTTGTTTCCTTCTCCTTTTCTTTCCTTATCACCTCATCTCATAAATTACTACTTCACTCCTACTTCCTCTTTCCTTATCACCTCATCTCATAAATTACTACATCACCCCTACTTCCTCTTACTTATAATTTACAAATATGACTCTAACTGTAAGAACAAAACTTTCCAAAGCCCTACTCTTAAGCACACTTTCAACCTTCCTAACCTATGTCTACATTATCACCTCATTTGAAAAGCCATGCTATAACCAGTATAACTACATTCATAAACAGACAACAATTCATAACTCTATCCTCCCTGTAAGTCAAATTAATATCACCTCAACTCCCAGCTACCTTCTACCTAAATGCCATAGACTCTCCCACATTAAATACTTTACATCCACGATAAGGAAAGTAAAATATCCATCAAACGCTTTAAATAACCCTGTATCAACACTCATTAAACCCAGCTTAAAAGAATATGACATCCACCCTAACCCTGGCCCTACAATTCCAACTACCCTAATTACCCAGCCCAAACTCCCTAACTCTTTCCTAATAGGACATCTTAATATCCGAAGCGTTAATAACAAAATATCCCATCTCCATGCCCTTCTTGATACCCATAACTTTGACATCCTCTGTCTAACAGAAACATGGTTAAAGCCACACATCAAAGACAATGAAATCATTCCCCAAGGGTACAATATACTAAGATTAGACCGTATAAAAAGTAAGGGTGGTGGAGTTTCAGTCTTATTTAAAGAAGGATTACAAATCTCCACTTCACCATTTAACCCACCTCAGGACTGTAAGGCTGAAGTACTTATCACCAAATTTTAAATAAACCAAAACAAATCTGTATATATCATCTGCATATACCTTCCACCTGGTAATAATATCAGTACTATAGAGAATATCCTAAGCTGGGTGGCCTCTACTTATCCCCAAGAAACTATTATATTGGGTGATTTTAATACTGATTGGAAAACTGTTAAAGCTGATAACCCCTCCTCCCACATTAACCTTCATGGATTCAGTCAAACTATCACCTCTACTACAAGAATCAATAAACCAAACAATAAAGAGAGCACCCTAGACTGGATTCTTATAAATAAGCAAAAATAAACTTATAATGTAGGAACTCTACCTGATGATGTTAGTGATAATACTTTAACCTATATCCTTAGGCATAAAAATTATATCTCTAACCCCCCTATAAATAGAATCATACGTACCAACAAACATTTCAACCCAACATTATTCCAAAATGAACTAAGCACTTGTAAATGGAACCCTCTAAAATCTCTACCACTTGAAGAAGCTGTAAACTATCTAAACTCTAAATTCCTTTCTATCCTTGACAAGCATGCACCCAAAAGAACCATCAGAATGAAAGCCAAACCAGCCCCCTGGCTTACCAAAGAAACCAAACAAAACATCTTACTTAGAAATAAAACCTGGGCAAAGTGGAGAGCTACCAAACCTATATCTGATCAACAACTATTTAAACAACTGAGAAATAGTACAAAAAAAGCAATACGTTTAGACAAAAAATACTATTGTAAACTTCAGGACAACCACCAAAATAACCCCCAAAAGTTTTGGTCTACTGTAAATAAACTCCTTTCCCCTGGGCACTCCCATACACCTACCCCACTTCAGGCAGACCCAGACACCCCCCATCAAACTGCCAATGCCTTTAATTGCTTCTTTACAGAAACCATACAAACATTAGCTAGCCAACTTACCCAAGATAGCTCAAACCTTGCCACTTGCTTACCCAGTACTCTACCAGCTTTCTCTATGCAACCAATCTCTACCACTCTCATCTATAAATATATCCAAAAACTCAAGCCTTGTACCCCTTCTGCTGACCATTTACCTTCTGAATACCTCCAAAAAGCAGCTAAAGTAATTTCCTATCCTATATCCATCCTCATAAACAGAACCATTAAGGAAGGTTACGTTCCAAACATCTGGAAAATCTCCCATATCATTCCCCTTCACAAAGGTGGAAACTCAAATGACTACTCCAACTACCACCAATAGCACTCATCACCATTAGCAAAAATCATGGAAAAATGCATTCATCATCAACTTTTAAAACATCTAACACAAAATAACATAATAGCTAAATGCCAGCACAGTTTTAGGCCATCACATAGTACCACAACAGCCCTGTTATCCTTTACAGATGTAATAAATAAAAATTGAAATAACAACATCCTCTCATCAGCACTCTTTATTGATCTGTCCAAAGCATTTGAAATGGTCAACCATGCCCTTCTTATCAACATTCTGGAATTCTTATCCCTTGACTCTTTAGCTATTAAATAGTTCAGGGCCTACCTAACCAATAGGCAACAAGCAGTTCTTTGGGAACATAATCTATCATCCCTTCTACCTGTCACCCTGGGAGTCCCTCAGGGCTCTATTCTAGGCCCACTTCTTTTTTCTCTTTTTATTAACGACCTGCATGTAGCAATCCCACACGCCACCTGCATTCAGTATGCAGATGATTCAACATTAATATGCTCAGTTAGCTCACCATCTGCACTACATTCCCTCACTCAGAATGTATTCAACACAGTTGAAACATGGTTCACTAAACGCTGTCTCCTTCTCAATGCTAAAAAAACCAAGCTCCTTGTCTTTACACCCACCAGTAAGTCCACCCCAATAGATTTCCCTATTATTTCCAATAACCATACTATCATTCACCCCAACTCTACAAGCAAACTATTAAGAATTACTATTGATAACAATTTTACATTTGATAGTCACATAAATAATACTATTAAAACTGTCAACAGGAAAATAGGCTCCTTATATCGAATCAAAACTTTCTTAACTCCAAAAGCCAAAAACAAAATTGCACACTCACATTTAATTTCTACTCTTCTATACGCTTCTCCCATATACACTAACCTCAAAAAGAATAACCTTGTCAAATTGGAGCAAGCCTATAACAGCATCGCCAGATTTGCCACTGATAATCCCTTTCAAACTCACCACTGTCAAAATCTAAAGCAGCTAGGCTGGCTTGAACTTCAAAACCTCCTGAAACTCTCCCAACTTACCATGGCCCACAAGATATTTTACCAAACTATCAAATCTCATAATTCCCTATAAAACCTAAATTCACTACACTCTTCTAATAAGCTTCTAGCTACCATAACCAAAATTAACAACAAGGTTGGCAATTCCTTCTTTTCTAACACAGTGGGAAAAAACTGGAACCTACTTCCCGTTGAACTAACATCACTCTCTTCCCTACCTCTCTTTAAACAAAAACTCAAAATACACCTTAAAACTCACTGGTTATGTCCATTCTGTAAACCTGACTAACCTTTGCTTACACTAACTTATTTCTTCACCTTACTAAATTCTCTCATATATTTTCTTTAAAATCTTCAGGAAAACTGAAATGGTGATCACAATTGAACATAGTGGCCGACCCTATCCTGCTAATTTCTGTAAAATCTACTCCATAATTGTATACTAAAGTTATGTCAATTTTATTACAGTAAATTAATTCATCACATGACCATTATTGTTTTCTATACTAGTGTAAATACCAAATTTTCCTCTATTTTTATTATTGTTTCATATATATTTTTATTGAACTTCTTTCATTTACTATGGTACAACAATGATTTCTATGTTTATCTTATAGTTCTAGTGATTATCTAATTTTGCTATTGGAGCTTTTCTCCCCGGGCTTCTACTGAAAATGGAAACGTATCCCGCTAGACTAGCCCAGTCAACAAATGTAAAATAAATAAATAAAATAAATAAAAAATTATTGTCACAAGAATATGGTTTTGAACTTTCAGTGTGTGGATAGAAAGTCAGTGGTCTATGTCTTAGGTTCAGGGCATGATACTAGGTTATTACCCTGCAGGCTTTTACAAGCCTAGCCAAGAATTTTTCCCATGTTCCCTCAAAGTCAGCACCTGTTTCCCCTGTCCAGCAGGGACACAGGTGGGATGCCATTCTGTTTCCCATCCAGTTGTCCAGGTTCATCTTAAAGACTGCAAGAGACGTACTCTGCTTGACATGGAGAGGGAGTCTATTCTACAAATGGAGGAGTCTTTGGGAAACAAATCTATCCTCCCAACACATTCTATTAATGTCACAGACCATGTTAAGGCCTTGTGTGCAGGTTGCTCGAGTGGAGTTTGTCTTACAGATATGCAGTAGCTCCATCATGGCTGGGTCTGAGATGGCCTTGTATGTCAAACACAGATCACCTTTGAGCAGCCTGTTTGAGACTGAGTAGAGGGACAGGGCTCTTAGCCTATCTGTAAAAGATAGGTGTTTGAGACCCTGGATTTTCCTAGTCAGGAACCTCTGTGCTCTCTCCAACTGCTGCATGTGCTTGCAAGGTACATGATGAAGGGGGCACTGTACTCGATAATGGGTCTGATAAGGCAGGAGTACAGGGATCTTATGACCTCCTTGCTCCTGGATGAAATACTCTTATTTATGAGATGGGCCATGTAAAAGGCCTTCCATACAATGGAGTCAATGTGGTGGTCAAAAGTGATGTTACCATCAATCTGGTTGTCTATGTCCCTCAATGCTGAGTGCATGCTTAGTATGTTGTTATTAATGTCATAATTAGTGGGGATGCAATTTTCCCCAAAGGGGATAATGATGCATTTCTTGACATTCAGTTTGAGGCCATGCTTCTGGCACCAGTCATTAGTTTGGGTAAGGCCCTCTTGGAGGATGTTCACATCACTAGGTGAATTTAAGACAGAGCCCAGCTTGCAGTCATCTGCAAACTTGGTCATCCACAGACAACTGGTTTTGGCTTGCACCTCAGAAAAGTATATCTGAAACAGTAGAGGCCCCAAGACCGATCCTTGGTGTACACTGCTTGTTACGGGTCTACTACTAGAGGTGGCTTCCCATACTTTGACTGAGTGGGTTCTATCAATGAGCCAGTTAGCTACCCATCTGGTAACATACGGGTTGATTTCTAGCTGGGAGTGTTTATCTATTAGGCCTGAATGGGGAATAGTGTCAAAGTCTTTGGCTAGGTCAAGGTAGATGGTGTTCACCGTCCTTCCCTTGTCCATGGCTTTGGTGACTGTTTCGAAGAAGTCGACCAGGTTTAACAGGCATGATCTCCCTTTGACAAAACCAAACTGTGTGGGTCAAGCGTTTGGAGGTTGCCAGTGTCCTTGTTTATAAGGTCCATGATAATGCATTCCATGGCCTTGGAGATCAGGCTAGTTAGGCTGATGGGCCTATAATTTCCTGAGTCAGTGGGCGCTCCACCTTTGTGTAGAGGGATGACAGTGGCTGTCTTCCATTCAACTGAGATGAAGTTGGTGCTTAGGCTTTGGTTGAATAGTCTAATGGAGCTGACAGCTCATGCCTGTATCCTACATGAACTCAGGCATGAGCTGACAGCTCATGCCTGAGTTCATATAGGATACAGCCAGGGATGTTATTGGGTCCCATGAACACTGTATTTTTTGCCTTTGAAAGGGCATTAAGGACCTGTTCCCTGGTGATGATGGGAGGGAGGCAGGTGCTGCAGATGTCCTGGTTTACTGATGGGGGACACACAGGGGTGAAATTTTCACTGAACCTGTCTGCCAGCAAGTTGGCTATATATATGGCATTTTGTATGTGGTGTTATTGATCACCAGTTCAGAGCAGATTTGGGTGTTACTTTGGAGACTGCAGACATATATGAAGAAGGCCTAGTGATTGTCCTTAGAGGATGTGGCCAATTTGGACCCGAAGTTAGCCTTAGAGGATTTCACCATTGACCTTATTTGCTTGTTCAGACAAAGGAGAGATTGCTTCCAACTTGGCACCTGCTCCTTCTTGATCCTGGACATCAATTTATTTCCTTTTTTTATAGAGTTTGTTTTTTGCTGCTGTCCACCAGACAGGTTTACTCTTCCTTAAGGAAGATGATTTGGTTCTGTCAGGTAATGCTGAGTCCATGCAGCTATGTAGGTGGTTATATAATTTTTTGGTGTAGGCTTGGACATAAGTGCTAGTTCTAACTGAAGGGAAGGTGATTGTGAAGCTGCTTATACCTGCTCTGAGGGGATTGTAGTCAGCTATGGAAAGTTTTTTCATTTGACCCTAACAAGGGGGGGGGGGGTCAGGGGAGATGGAGACTTCAAAAGTGATCACTTTATGGTCAGATCTTACCAAGGAGGATGACATTGTAGGGGTACTACAGTGGATACTCATGTTGATTAAGACCAGGTCCAGGATTTTTTCACCTTCCGTAGGGGTGTTGACCAGCTGATCCAATGCATTGGCAATGACAAAGTCAAGGAATCTCTGGGCATTCATGTTCGGGCTTGAATAGGTCTTCCACTCTATGGTTTGGTAGTTAAAGTCACCCAGGATCAGGGTAAAGGGTTGAATCTTGATGGATTCAAATAAGTCCAGACAGGTGGAATGGGCATCCTGAGTGATGGTCAGGGGCCTGTAGCTAGCGATGATTTTAATAGGTGTTTTGTTAACTGCACTTGAAGTGTCTTGTGTGCATCATACCATTTGACCAGCCTGAAGGTGTGTATGTATTTGATAAATATTGAAACTCCAACTCCTTTGGCTTTGTAGCCCTCCATTTGGGGTCTGAAAGTATGGTCAGATGACTAACCTGTTAAGGCTGGGGTGCTCTCCACATCTTTGAACCAGGTTTCAGTGACTGCACAAATGTCAGCATCCTCCAGGGGAAAGAATACCCACAATGAGAGCAGTTTCATGCTAAGACTCCTAGCATTTAGCACAATGACCTTTAAACTTCATTTAGAAGAATTTTTCATGTTGTTATATGCCATTGTTAGTTTACACTTATTTAATGTAAATTATCTGTGTGTGTATATATGTGTGTGTTTGTGTGTGTGTGTGTGTGTGTGTCTGCATGCTATTTTAATGACACTGGACCCAGAAGCCATGAAGTAAACTAAATTTCCAGATCACCAAATATTGTAAAATAAACTCCCACCTGCACCAGACTCATGATTCCATGTTTGTCTTATAGCATCCCACTCCAGGCTTATGATTCCATGTTTTCATTGAGGCATCCCAATCCAGGCTCATGAATCCATGTTTTCCTTGCAGCATAGCTTTGCAGGGCTTATGATTCCCATGTTTTACTTACAGCCTCACATTTCTGGGTTATGATTTGATGTTTTCCGTACAGAACATCCCAGTTCAGGTTTGATTCATTGTTTTCCTTAAGGAATCCGAGTCCTGGTTCATGATTCAAAGTTTTCACTGGAGTATACAACTCTAAACAGTTTGTGACTGCTCTTATTTTTGAGAATGTCAGTTTGTAACTTCTCTCATTTTTGAGAATGCCAGTTTGTCACTGCTTTCCTTTTTGAGATTTCAGTTTGTGACTGCTCTCCATTTTGAGAAACTCAGTTTGTGATTGCTCTCCTTTTTGAGAATCCCAGTTTGTGACTGCTCATCTTTTTGAGAATCCCAGTTTGTGACTGCTCTCCTTTTTGAGAATCCAATTTTGTGAATTCTCTCCTTTTTGAGAATCTCAGTATGTGACTGCTCTCCTTTTTGAGAATCCCAGTTTGTGACTGCTTTCCTTTTTGAGAATCTCAGTTTGTGACTTCTCTCCTTTTTGTGAATCCCAATTTGTCACTGCTCTTGTATTTGAGAATCCCAGTTTGGTTTGTGACTGCTCTCCTTTTTGAGAATCCCAATTTGTGACTGCTCAACTTTTTGAGATTCCCAGTTTCTGACTGCTCTCCTTTTTGACAATCCCTGATTGTGACTGCTTTCCTTTTTGAAAATCTCAGTTTGTGACTGCTCTCCTTTTTGAAAATCCCAGTTGGTGACTTATCTCCTTTTTGGGAAGACCAGTTTGTAACTTCTCTCCTTTTTGAGTATCTCAGTTTGTGACTGCTCTCCTTTTTGTGAATCCCAATTTGTCACTGCTCTTGTTTTTGAGAATCCCAGTTTGGTTTGTGACTGCTCGCCTTTTTGAGAATCCCAGTTTGTGACTGCTCAACTTTTTGAGATTCCCAGTTTCTGACTGCTCTCCTTTTTGACAATCTCTGTTTGTGACTGCTTTCCTTTTTGAAAATCTCAGTTTGTGACTGCTCTCCTTTTTGAAAATCGCAGTTTGTGACTTATCCCCTTTTTGGGAAGACCGGTTTGTAACTTCTCTCCTTTTTGAGTATCTCAGTTTGTGACTGCTCTCCTTTTTGAGAATCTCAGTTTGTGACTGCTCTCCTTTTTGAGAATCCCAGTTTGTGACTGCTCTCCTTTTTGATAATCTTAGTTTGTGACTGCTTTCCTTTTTGAGAATCTCAGTTTGTGACTGCTCTCCTTTTTGAAAATCCCAGTTTGTGACTTTTCTCCTTTTTGGGAAGACCAGTTTGTGACTGCTCTCCTTTTTTAGTATCTCAGTTTGTGACTGCTCTCCTTTTTGAGTATCTCAGTTTGTGACTGCTCTCCTTTTTGAGAATCTCAGTTTGTGACTGCGCTCCTTTTTGAGAATCTCAGTTTGGTTTGTGACTGCTCTCCTTTTTGAGAATCCCAGTTTGTGACTGCTCTCCTTTTTCAGATTCCCAGTTTGTGACTGCTCTCCTTTTTGACAATCCCAGTTTGTGACTGCTCTCCTTTTTGATAATCTTAGTTTGTGACTGCTTTACTTTTTGAGAATCTCCGTTTGTGACTCCTCTCCGTTTTGAAAATCCCAGTTTGTGACTTTTCTCCTTTTTGGGAAGACCTATTTGTGACTTCTCTCCTTTTTGAGTATCTCAGTTTGTGACTGCTCTCCTTTTTGAGAATCTCAGTTTGTGACTGCTCTCCTTTTTGAGAATCTCAGTTTGTGACTTATCCCCTTTTTGGGAAGACCGGTTTGTAACTTCTCTCCTTTTTGAGTATCTCAGTTTGTGACTGCTCTCCTTTTTGAGAATCTCAGTTTGTGACTGCTCTCCTTTTTGAGAATCCCAGTTTGTGACTGCTCTCCTTTTTGATAATCTTAGTTTGTGACTGCTTTACTTTTTGAGAATCTCCGTTTGTGACTCCTCTCCGTTTTGAAAATCCCAGTTTGTGACTTTTCTCCTTTTTGGGAAGACCTATTTGTGACTTCTCTCCTTTTTGAGTATCTCAGTTTGTGACTGCTCTCCTTTTTGAGAATCTCAGTTTGTGACTGCTCTCCTTTTTGAGAATCTCAGTTTGTGACTGCTCTCCTTTTTGAGAATCCCAGTTTGGTTTGTGACTGCTCTTCTTTTTGAGAATCCCAGTTTGTGACTGCTCTCCTTTTTCAGATTCCCAGTTTGTGACTGCTCTCCTTTTTGACAATCCCAGTTTGTGACTGCTTTCCTTTTTGAGAATCTCAGTTTGTGACTGCTTCCCTTTTTGAGAATCTCAGTTTGTGACTGCTCTCCTTTTTGGGAATCACAGTTTGTGACTTCTCTCCTTTTTGGGAATCCCAGTTTGTGACTGCTCTCCTTTTTGAAAATCCAAGTTTGTGACTGCTCTCCTTTTTGATAATCTTAGTTTGTGACTGCTTTCCTTTTTGAGAATCCCAGTTTGTGACTGCTCTTCTTTTTGAGAATCACAGTTTGTGACTTCTCTCCTTTTTGAAAATCCCAGTTTGTGACTGCTCTCCTTTTTGATAATCTTAGTTTGTGACTGCTTTCCTTTTTGTGAATCCCAGTTTGTGACTGCTCTCTTTTTTGAAAATCTCAGTTTGTGACTGCTCTCCTTTTTGAAAATCTCAGTTTGTGGCTGTTCTCCTTTTTGAGAATCTCAGTTTGTGACTTCTCTCCTTTTTGAGAATCTCAGTTTGTGACTGCTCTCCTTTTTGAGAATTCCAGTTTATGACTGCTCTCCTTTTTGAGAATCCCAGTTTGTGACTTCTCTCCTTTTTGAGAATCTCAGTATGTGACTGCTCTCCTTTTTGAAAATCCCAGTTTGTGACTTTTCTCCTTTTCGAAAATCCTTCTGAAGGTATTAAAACTCCCTGTAAATGCAACATGATATCAGTATCCACTAAAACATTGTACAGTGAGTCTCTCCCTTGAGGCTAATGAACCCAGTATGCAGACCATTAAGTTTCTCCAAGGATTCAAACAGACCTCTCTTTGTACAAGAATAAATTACTTATCTTGTCTCATAATGATCCATTAACCATATATGAAAGTTATTTTTTTCTCTCTGATACTGTATTATCTAACTGCTGATAAGGAAAATGTATAATGATGTGCTATTTATATCACACAATCACAATTGCAATGCTTTAAAGAAAAATAAGTTGTATCATTCTGTAGCATTTAGTACTACCAAATTACTAAATGATGTCCATCTGAGCTCAAAAACATTGGTTTTGAACTTTTAATGAAGGAGTTTAGATCCTTGACAACCAATCCCAGCTATAAGATGAAGGCTGTATCCATGCAGCTTAGCAGAAAGCAAGATGTTGGGTTGGACTGCAGATTATAAAGCAGCAATAGCATTTTTATTAAGACCACAAGTAAACCATGCAATGTCATTGTAAAATTGTATCATTGTGTCCTGCAAAATATTAATACTTTTCTAATTTGCAGTTCTATATCTGGTGACTACATCAACCGCATACCCTCAACCTCTTACAGCAGGAAATCTGGACAAAACCAAAAATAATGGGGGACATAGGCCCACAAATAGGGACAATTTTTAAATATTGCTCTTATAAACTTAGAAAGTTGATGCATTTTCTGAAGGGTATAAAGTCCAACACTCAAATGCCTGGTAATATTTTTTGACTTCAGTCTTTTTTGATTTGCCAGGAAGCCACAATTTTATGTAAAACAGACTAAAAACATGATGCAGAAATCTGGACATTTTGCGAAAATCTGTACAGTTGAGAGTTTATGAATGCAGACACCTCAAATTTGGACATTAGAATCCCATCTGTCAACTCAAAATTCCTAACAGTGAAGCCAGATTTTATGGGAGAAGAGTAAACAGTATTCTATTCTTTCTGAAATGTTGTACTGAGTTTGCCTGACTCCCTGTTTACCTATATATTACGTTCTTATAACATATCCTTGATTTTACAGCATGCTATGTGGCATTGCTGTTTTTAAATTCCTTCTACTGTGCTATATATAGAACCAAATTGTTTGGTAACTTCTGCTTTTCCTTTCTCAGATTATTCCTGTTGTTGAGAATTTAAGTCAGATATTTGCTCGGGTAATAATTTTTCACTATTCACCTCTATTCTGTTTAAAGACAGCACTCTCTGCATTGCTACGATCTGTACATCCTTCAACATTTATACCTTTTGCTTCTAGTGCTTTCCCTTTCACATTTTTTTCTGTCTCATTTTCTGTATTCCCCTTGTTATATCTTTAAATTTCTGGCAAACTTCTTTTTCTTAAGATACTTGTTTCTCTGCTTTCTTTTTTTTTTTTTTTTTTTTTTTTGCATCAGGCACTCATCTGGTATTTGAATACACTATCCCTTCATGAGATATCTGCATACAGTGATGTCTTGCATTTGCCCTTCCAGTCAGGTCTGAAAAAAAAAAATCTTAATTTTTTTTGTTGCTAGAAATTCAAACACCATTTGTTTCTTTACCGTTGATAAGTACTCACCTATCCGTATAGTAGAAATGGGTTCGTTTTCTGACAATATCTTTCTTTTTACAGTACTTCATCTCATTACCCCTACAACTAGGGAGTCAGTTTCTTTCTAGCTTTTTTCCAAAAGATGTATGTGATGGATTTGTAAAGGGTTTCTTTTACCACTCTGCTTGATCTCACTATCTGTCCGAATTAACCCTCTTTCAGGATTGTAAATAACCACGCACTTAGCTAAAATATACTCATTATTGATAAGTAGTATACAAAATCTTAGGCCTTGGGCTAAGTATTTTCATTTTGCATTGCTATTATATATTTATATGTCCTATCCTTTTCTTGAACTTTTAATCCATTAATTTTTACACTCGGCATTGGTGCCGAGTCTTTTTTGTTTTTTAGTGTATTGCTCAGTAACACTTTTGAATGGTGTTTTCTCTTCTTCTCAGATCTTTTTAGCAATATCAGATAGATCTTTTATTTCAAAGTGTATAAATCTCATTGATTCTTCTCACACCCCTCTTACTAGAAACAGCAAATAGGGTAGCAACTGATCCCTGTTCCTGCAATCCACTTCACATACTTATCATACATGAATTTCGGTATTTAATTGAACCTCTCCATTTAACCATCATTTCGAGAATGGTAAACTCAAGGTGGTTACTTAACCTGCAAAATGACACAATTGATGCATAACCTGAAAAAAGACACAACTGATGCATAATTCTTGACAATGAAGTTTTTATACTTTTTTGCCAAGTCTGCCTTTAGGAATAACCATGCTCAAAAGACTTAGCATTAGTCTTGTGTAAGGGTATAGTTTCTGGTAGTTTTGTGGCATAATATACTATGACCTTGATAACCTAACACCACATGCAAGGACTTGCCAGTGTCCTGGCAATGTCCATAGCAATGTGTATACATGGCACATTCCAAAATAGGCATTGGAGTCAAAACATTTAAGTCTAGGTTTTGGGTCTCTCTTCTCACATTGTATTTCTTTCATAAATACTCTTCTAATACTCATGCCTTAATCTTATGCATCCCCAAGTTATATCCAGGCAAATGGTGAATGTATTTTCAATCCATTTGTCCTGAAAGGCTTTGGTACCACTAACCAGTATCCAATTTCTTCTTCCTACTCAATTTATATACTAGATTATTGCTTAACTCAAAGGAAGTTGTAAAAAAGTAGATTCAGCTTTCCCCCTGGCATCTGCCAATATTGCTTTAATAGTCTTCCTTGTTTTCATATAAGTATCTTCACATTAAGTTTAATATGGCTTACCTCTACATCATCTTCTAAATCTGTATCATTCTCCTCAGTTTTTATTTTGAAGTAGAAGGTTCAGCTTCCTCTTCAACATGTTGAGTAAAACTGAAGACAGGAATACAAACAATGCCAAAGAAACTCAGAAGGTTGTAGGAACATTCAAAAACAAACTGCCATTTATTTTAGTTTAAGTTGTTAAAATCCACTTTAAAAGTAGTACAAAATCCACTGAAGTTCCAATACATACCTAGTGTTTATAATTTTCCAGTTTTCTGGACGTCTATTTCAGTTTGACATAGATGGTGAAGTTCTGCTCAGGCAATGTATTTTTCAAATATCCTAACTTCATTTATTTTGGTTAGCACCCCTTACGTAAGAGATTCAGTCTCAACAGTCATTCTAGTCAATTCTATTCACTGTCTTCTACCAATTCAGTGCTGCAATATTTTACTATATAATTACCTTCCTTCTAATGACTCTGCTCCTGCAGGCTATACTGCTAGTGGACATCTACCTCTTGATGTCATTCTGTTTAACTGTCTACATCTGCTATCCTGTCTCATGTTTAATTTAAATGTTTTGTCTAACAGGCCTGTGACTTGCAGTGCTCTGCTCAGTGATAGCAATGCTTTCCTTTGCTATCTTCATAAAAAGAATGCCATGGCTTGCTTTTATTTCAAGATTTTATCATTTATCCACACACACACACACACACACACACACACACACACACACACACACACACACACACACACACACACACACATGCACTAGTTCACTTAGCAGCTTCTATGATCCGTTTTCTTTGTTTGGGTATAATGGTTCTGTCTATCAGAGTCATGTTTCCATCTAAATCTGACTTTTCTTCTACCTCATCAGCTATCTCCTGCTGTACTTGGTAGACTAACTAATCTTAAGTCTGCAGGGTCATAAGGCTCCATCCATCTTCAACACAAAGTCAGCACATCTGTAACTAAATTTTGTTTCCATGTTTGGTCATAATATCTCCTTACTACCTCAAAATGTTGGTGTCCTGTTCCAGCTCTTTTATTTCTTTCAGTTGTGTATGGACTGAATGCACACACATGCACACGCACTCACACACTCTCTCACACACACACACACACACACACACACATATAGATATATACAAATGATTTTAATTCTTCTATGATGTAATCTGTTTCCCACTCAGTATCTGTTTTAGCACAATACCATTTTAGTTTTTTATCTTGTGTTTATAGAATTTGTCATTTCTAAATGATTTGCTATAATTAAACAATTGCTAACCTAATGTCTGCCAGTGTTTTGGTACATTGCTATAACTGATAAATTCCGATATTCTCTTTTTAATAGTATTTGTATGTAAAGCAGTATTGACTACAGTCTGAATTACTTGATTTTTTTTCATTGCACGTTGGATTTCTTACATTTTTGGCTAGTTTTGTTTTTTATAGCTTGCCATCTGCACCCTTTCCATTGTCTGTCTTTCCCTTGTTAATATATTATACTTTACTTTAAGCCTGGAATTTGTCAGCTTTGTGCACTTTCTGGCTCTTTTTGGCTATGCTTTATTTTCTTGTTTTGCAGTAGTGCATACTCTCATTTAAATCTTGTGACTTGGCTATAATTTTTGCTTATTTATCTTGAAACAAAATTCTATATCATTGCATTGATATTTGACATCTGTTCTGAGTAGCTAAAGAGATACTGAATGTTCATATACTATTTGTACTCCCCGGGATTCATGAAGTTTGCGCCAGGTGCAGGCGTAGCATAGGCTGTATAACGCCAAATATGGCCGCCGAGCGATTCAGGTACGATCCAATTCCACGTGCACTACCAGCATACGCCAGATCTGCACAGCCCTCGGCTTAGGTATGCTAATCACCCCATGCGCAGTGCCACAACATGCAAATGAAGGTACATAGCGATTCATGAAATGGTGCAGGCGTAACGTAAGCCCACAGAAATGTAAACCAAAAAACACGGTTTACATTTTTCCAAACAGAACATCGGAGCTATGAAAGCAGAACAGACTCATGTATTACAAAGTTAACATATGCCAATGGCTAAATATACAGCCAATGATATAAGAAAAGATGCACAACACCTAAAAAACAACATTTAATGTCATGTCCACAGTAACGCAAAGTACAACTGCAGGGCATGTGTATGCAAACGGGAACACAAAGAAAATATATACAAATGTCATAAAATTTCAATGTAATACAAATCATGATTTCACCATAATACTCAATGGTATGCATGGTACACCACAACCAAGCTGCAAGGGTTGCTAAGGGTCTGTGACAGTGTTCAGCGTGGTAACTAGGAATTAGTAGTCAGTGCCATGCAAATGAGGCAGGTAATAGAAAATCGCAAACGTTCCGCCGGACTAAGGATGTACCATACAGTGCAGTGCTACAACACCGAGGAGTGGTTTAGAGGTATACATGACATCAGCAGTGGGGTGTGCCACCATAGCTGTAAGCACATTGGAGCAATGCAAATCTGGCCTGGCCATTGCTAAGCAAAGCTGCAGGACAGGGGTGGGGAGGTAGGTATAGCATCATTTAGCTGAGAGCACATATGGTGCCTGAAAGCGCATGTGTACGGGGATGAAAAAGTGCCCGAAACCCGGTAAGCGGAAACACGCGCCACACACCATAACTCAAACAGGAAGGTCAGGGGAAGAAAATAAGGAAATGCCGCAGTAGGGTAATTGGAGTACAACTGAGTAATTAACACCTATTAACTCACAGCGGGCAGTCAACGGTAGCTAACAAGTCTGCTCGCAGAAACCTGCAAAACAGGATAGGGGAGGTGTCGGATTGCTAAGAAAAGAGAACTGTCATAGCAGAGCAAAGCAAACCTGCAGTAGACTGGCCATAGAACAAATTACACAAGATAAGCCAGGTTTAGGAAAGTACAAATGAAAGCAGGCTGCTGGATGCATGCCAGAAAATGGGAGGTGAAACGTTAAGAAATGTAAAGGGAAGGGCAAGAGGTAATCCACGGCAGCCAAATGTAATTGAACACCAAAGGCACCTCAATAGTAGTTCCTGTCATAAAACACATAAGATACCCTGTAGCTATGATCATACATACATACCTATGGCATCATCAGTGCTCACAGCACAATAGTATAAAGTGTGAAAGCACCTCACACACACCTGTGTATTCCCAAACACTGCGCCATAGGTGTAAACAGATGGGGAACTTTTACAATGTACATGTTGGGAGCTGCCATAGCTGTGATTCATCATCCTGTGTTAGTGACTGAAGTTGTTGTGGAGGATGATGCTGACAACCACCGCAGGCCCCAGAGGAGAAGAGTGTTCAGACCAAGGGTAACCTACCAGGGGCTACATGATCTGGAGATAGTAGAGTGTTACAGGGTGGACAGGGACATCTTACAAATAATAGTTGAGCTGTCCCGGCCATGCCTGAGATCCAGAAACAACAGAGGGGAACCCATCCCAGTGGACACGAAGGTATGTGTAAGCTTGCGAATACTAGCCACAGGTACCTTTCAAAGGCCAACTGGAGATATAATGGGGATCTCACAGGGATCAGCATCCAGAGTACTACACCATTTCCTGGATGCCATGTTACCACATGCCAATAAGCATATATACTTCCCCCAAACTCAGGAGGAGGTGGCCAACAATATGCATCTTTCCACCATGTGGCACACTACCCGGAGGTACTGGGTGCGATCGACTGCATGCACATACATATCAAGTCACCACCTGATGAGCATGGTAGGCACTACATAAACCACAAGGGATACCACTCCATCAACTGCCAGGTCATGTGCAATGCCCAGGACATTATCATGGATGTGTGTGCTGGCAGCCCTGGAAGCTACCATGACTCCCACATCTGGCATGCCTCACAGCTGCATCAGGTATTTGTCAGGGGGGACATCCCACATGGCCACCTTGTGGGGGATGCTGGCTATGCACTGGAGCCGTGGATGATGACTCCCATCAGAAATGCACACAAACCCATGCAAGAACGCCATAATACGGCACACGCACCAACCAGAATCATCATAGAGTGTGTGTTTGGGATGCTGAAATCACGGTTCCATTGCTTGGACATATCTGGTGGAGCCTTGCAGTACTCCCCAGGCACGTGTGCCCACATCTTCATAGTATGTGCTCATGCTACATAATATGAACCTGCAGAAACAGCTGCAGCAGGGACGTAATGGTGAAGGCCCTCACAGCCCACCGCAATTGCTAAGGCCATCACAGGCACAGAGGGATTCAGACCACGAACACCCTGTGCCAACCCCAGTAGGCAGATGGAGGCATGCCCAATATGCCTATGCTTTGGCAAAAAGGGAACGTATAGCACATACTCTGACAGTGTAGGCTCCTACGGACTGACACACCTCTCCACCTGCACACACAGTAAAATGGATAGCACACACACACGACCACCTGTAAATTGTAATGTATAGGTGGCCTACTGTGTGAATCCTACATAGGCAGCCCTCAACCATTGCACACACAACAGCTATTGGAACAAGGAATGTCAACACCTGAACAGTACACGCACCTAACAGCATATGTTGGTACTGTATGTATAGGTTCCTAGATACATCGGTAGGTACACGCCCTATTGTCAGAGGCCATTCATCAATCAAGGCAAACAGTGTCTGCTATCGCCACCACATCAAGTAACCAACTGACCCTCAGTGGAGCAGAGCCAGTTGCGGGATCCATGTGTGCAATCACTGTTCCCCATACACTCTGCATGGATTCCCTGGTGTGTTAATGAGAGGCTCCATACAATGTAATCATGGATGCAGTGGCAAAGCATGGGGTGTACCCATGACAGGTTATCTGTCACCCCAGCATGTTCTACCTATGTTTTTTGAAGGTGTAGCACATTATAGTGTGTGGCTCACTGTGACATACATTCCCAGTGCTGGAGCACATCCATTAAACATCACTTGGACATACCATTAATTGGTCTCATTCATATGTAAACTAACTGAGTTAACCATTTGATTGCAGTATGGATTAACAGCTGTAGTACAGTCCACATACAAAACGCCATAACACGTGTACAAATCCCAGATACCCAAGTGGTAAATGCACTGACTGTCGTGCAAGCTCCCGGTACCACGTCCTGCAAGGGACGTTACGTAATCCCGAAGGCACGAATAATGGATGGTGGATGCAGGTCAACAGATCAGGTTTAGCACATGTTAGTGGGAATATGCGTTGCCCAGTTCTGGTAAGCGTCGTTTAAACATGACTATACGGATATGCGCAAAACAGGGCTAAGCTTCTCTGAATATCGTGCAGATCACGGTTAATGACGTCCATAACAGGTGAAACTAGCATTATTCACCCCTGTACTAATAGTGCCTGCTCAGGAGGGTAAAACAACCACTGCCAGGAGTAGAACACGCAATCATGTACACAATCACCTAACACTAAGCTACCCAAGATGTACCAACGGCAGGTGTGTAATGTGACGGGTTCAAACACAAACGTGCGGAGTCCAGGAAACAGTATACACTGACATGTACACAATGAAACAATGAAATGTGTGTTCTCCCTCTTACTCTCTCTCTCTTATATATATGTGTATATATATATATATATATATTATATATATATATATATATATATATATATAAAATAGAGATGGAAAGGGTGATAGAGAGATATATGTTGATATATACGGATTCACCTATATCTGCAAATATATAGATAGGTCAATGATATGTACACAACCATGGAGGTAAAAATAAATAGGATACTGCCAGCTATGGAATGTGTCACATACTGACACGCGTAATCACGAGGCTTAAAGGCCGAAAGAACACAGTACTGGAACACTGGAACTGCGTGTAATATTATCACGATATTAAGGGACATGTAGTTATCTCTGCTGGTGTTGCGGTCCATGTAGGTACTGTGTTCAACTGTGTTTGTGATTGTTATAGTCTGTGTATGTGTGTGTTGAGGGTGTCGTGTGCATTTCCGTGGGACTGTAATGTGTGAGTGTGTGTGTGTGTGTGTGTGTGTGTGTTTATGTGTGTGTGTGTGTGTGTGTGTGTTTGCATTGTGTGTCTGTTAGTGCCAACTCAGAGGTAGATCAGTACGGTAGGTGTGGTCATAGCTGGCCGTAGGCATACAATTACCACCTCTCCCACTTTAAGAGGGACAGCCCCTCCCTGGGCAGTTGTGTCCTGACAAAAAATATTAAAAAGGACAAATGTCTGAGATTGTATGTCATAATTATGTCCCATATATTATGTAATAGTTGCATTAAATAGTTATGCCTATATCTACAAAATGTAAATGTTACATGAAACCTGATAAGTAGCTAAAGTGCTACAAGAATAAGTATGTATTCAGGATAAAAGTATGTTCTATCCTGTGTACTGACTGTGGGTATGTGTTGGCCTTTAAATACCGATGTGTGTCCTGCAAATGTCCCACTATGGCCATTTGAAAAGGTGGCAACCCATGCCAGAGGTTCAGTCACCAACACAACTGCAATGAGTGCAAATATCTGTGACAGAAATACACGAGACAGCTGTCTTTTAAGAACATTCCTTTACATATCACTGTATTTCCGAAGGTATGGAAGTATCAACCTCACCTGCATACTATATAGAAACCAATTAACAATGGCTCAGTGTATAAGCCCATAACAACCATAGTTCAGTCCACTAAGTGATAGGTCTTCAATTAGGGAAGAAGCCCACACACATATATGGAATATGAAGAAATGCAGTCTCCACAAACCTGTATATGCTATGTACACCCACCTACATCTCCCCCACACCTGAAACAATTGCAATACAGACTGTAATAACATCACAAACATCCACTCACTCAGTTACATCTGCAAAAGTGTTAGCATACCTTGTGAGAGACACATTTGTAAAGGCACCATGTGAAATCGTAGCTGTTGTATAATGGAACAGACGGCGATGTTACAGGTTTTGTTTGCAATAGTCCCTTATCAGATGGTTGAGATGACAGGTACACTCACATGTAGAACCACATACTCTAGCCGTCACACACAATCCACAGGGGACATGAATTCAAAATATCCGTGTCTCTACAAATAGCAGTTGCAATTCCTCACAACAAAACACATACAGGTCATCTCCCAGAAGGTAGGGCAAAAGGGCAATGCCCAAGTGGAGAATTAAATTATACCCCACTGTTGCCGCATAATTGGCAAATGGAGTAGCTGCACAGCTGATGTGCATGTAATAATTTACTCAGGAACACCAATTGGCGGCAGGAAATCACATGTTACAGGTATCGACGTATATTAGGATGACTTGCCATACATTCAAACCATATGCTCATACCATAGAACCATTTAAACAGTAAAGTTGTAAGAGCGATATTTACAAAGATTCGGAATGCTAACAAGGTATGTAGAACACTCGCTAGTGTACGTAGAGCCTGTTCTGTATTAATTAAAAGTGTACGCAATGCATAAAGTGGGAAAAGGTATTATGTAGTGATTTCTTGTTGAGCATAATAATGCTTGTAGAAATTGTGTGTCCTGCTGTGGGCCACAAGGTAATCACATACACCACAAGGGATGTTACATGAGGGCTTTAAACAGAACAATTCCACACAACCCGCCGTCAGTGGTAGGGTTTGTCCAACAAGTATGTGCCATAGCAGGGGATAGTATATGTTAATATACTGTCACAGTAGGTATGTGTATGGGCATATAACGACAATAACATTCCTAAGGTGGTCCTGCTGTGCAAGTATGCTTTGCATTATGGGATAATGTGTAAAATATGTGTAATGTACAGTATTGTAGGTAGATATGCCAGATATTCTACACAGCACAACTGTTATATCATGCAAACAAAAGGTATCATCTACTGGCATGTACAATACACAATAACAGGATACATATGGCTTGTAGTCACGGGACACTGTAACAGCATGATAGCTAATCAAAATGGAAGAGCTACTCAATTAAGCATGCACAAAGGACATGTAATAGCTTCACAAGTCCATAGTGAGGTACTATGTTGTCTGGCAAGTCTATGTGTAAGCCCAACTACAGTGTTTACACCATCGGCACCTCTCTAGGGTAGTGTCCTGTCTGTGAACAGCAGAGACATGTGTTATCTGCACCTCTGTACAGTACACCCACTGCAGTGATCCCTGGTGTATCAGTGTGACCGCCTACAGTGTCACCTATGACCGGTGTGTTGGGTATGTTATAACACCCTATTGGCTGTAGTTGATGGGCACACATGAGTCTGTGAGCTATAAGTAATTGTTGTTGTGTTTGGTAATGGGGGCTGCCTCTGGTGACTACACAGAGTCTGGAGAGGTTCTGCAAATGTCGTACTCATACTATGTGTGGCCTGTGGTTGTGGAGATCTAGTGAGGCTCTGTGATGACTGGGGTGTGTTGCAATTGTTAAACATCCCCACATGAATGTCAGGTTCAGTCTTGGTTGGCTAGAGCATTACCCCCAGCATGGCTACATATGTGCATCTCCCACAGGCTGTAGTGTTGTATGTTGGGAAGTGAGCATTGACTGTGTACATGAGACAATTGCTCTGTTGTCACATGTTTGCCATATTCATCATATAGACAGGCAATAGCACTGGTACGTGATACTTGGACATGCCTGAATATTCAACCATGTCTCACAAGATATGTGAGTTACGTGTGTACAACAGCTGTTGTACTGTAAGCAAGCTGGAAATGTAAGGACAGACAGTGTACTTGTATGAAATGAGTTGGAATGGGTGCTATAGTAATTAGAAGCTCATGAAGTGCTTACATGTTCTGAACAAGTGCTGAGCATGAATATGCAATACAGATAGGGTGTTGGATAATATCAACCCACAAGTGGAGATGCCAGTCATAATTGGAGGCACTGCACTATTACACTGCTGAGTATGGTCTGCAAGTCTATGAACCTTTATCAATGTAGATGTTAGCAGTACAGAAGTAGATGACAGTACGGATGATTTCATACTGCATAGCATACCTGTGACAGGTCATAGGACATCATCACCCATACCGTGTTCCAGCTACACTGGAGTATACTAGATGTACCTTCGTATGTCACAGGAGTGTTCTACCAGTGGCCTGTTGACAGAAGCAACACTACAAAAGGTGTCTGAGTGACATGTGCATGTCACACTAGTGGCAGCTACACTAAAACATGGTTAATTTTGTGTACTCCCCCCTCATTGTAGCCCATACCACACAGACAAATGGGAGGCATCTGCGTATGTAAGGATGTGAATGTCCATGACCTAGGAGCAAGAGCTGTCTCAGTGTTGCGGACAACATACAGAATGAGCTTTGTGGGTGAGGTGTGTGACATATGTGCAAAATCTGACAGCTGATAATAGCATTGTCACCGCTAGGTGAATAACCCTGTACCCATTAACTACCACCTAGACAGCAGTCAACATTATGGACACTGTGTAAGGGATAGTGCTGTGCAGTTCACCTCCTTGAGTTGGTGACGTCTCCAGGCCTATTAGGTCATCATACGAGGCACCCATGTCATAACAGGGTGCCATCCATGAGCATGGAGATCATTGGACAGGCATACTGAGCACTCGGGTGACTAATATTGGATCACATGTCACCTTTAAGGGGTTTTGGCCATGCATGGATGGGCAATACCAGCCTTCACAATCCTCACCTCCACTATGCAGCATGCTGGCTACCTTTTATAAAGACATGTGCTACACTGTGATGTTGGACATGCTAGACATACATATCCTCATCTGAAAGACATACGTCGTGGACAGCCACCATCCTACTACAAGGATCGCCACATGCTGGACAGATCCCTTTTCCATACATGTTACATGCCATACCATGCAACCCTGTCCATCAAAGCTGCACATGTCATCTCTGTCATACATGGTGCGATGACTGCATGGTAGATGTATTATTAACTGTCTTGATCAGTAATGTGGCACTGATGCACCTCGCAGTGGCAAAATGGCTGTCGGATACAGCAAGAAAACCTTGTCCGTACATGCTATAGTTGATAACCATCCCTGCAAATGACATCTGGCTAGCCATTGTCCTATGTCTATCACATGTGCAATACAGGCGATACGTGGCAGGATGTTGAACTGCTGTACAGTGCCGTTTAGATGTATATGGCAAAACACATGCATGTAAAGGTTTTTGTGCGTATGTGTGCATTAAAGCAGTGTATGTGTTGATATGTGACATATGCACAACATCAAGGTCAACAGCATTACTGTGGACACATCCAGGCATCCATGCATGTGCTGATAGGTAAGAACACCAGTACAGACAAACAGACATGCCCACATCAAGACAGCATTCACATGGAGTATGAACAATGACAATGTAATGAGGTGACACACATATATGGTGATGATATCCAATGCATAATGGGTGTTACATGTGTGTGACACAAACATGTCTGTCGTGTCAGTGTCATGATGATTTGCAAAGATAACTGTTCAGATGTACTAGATTTAATACAAATGTATGTGCAGCTGTATCTCTGTACATCTCTGTGATACTGTGACCTGTCTCCATCATTATGTCTTCCAGATAATGCCTCATTCATGCCTGCCAGCGTACAGCTGCCTGGAGGATGATGCCCCCATCCCGTACCTCCATGAGAACTACGAGGTGTTGTTCAGCCATGTGCCACAGCTTGCCCAGCAGTGTGACGACCTGTGGCAGGTCCTTCGGAGGAGGGTTAATGATGTGGTTGGCCATAACTGTACCTACCAGCAGGTGCGCGGACACTGCACGGACCTGATACGACATGCGAAACAGTGTGTCAATGCAATTGCCAGGAAACAAGGTGGAACAGGTGGTGGGCCACCAACCCAGCCCCCACTCGCACACACCAAGGAGCTACTGGCCAGCCTGGGGATACACCCAGAACAGCATCCACAAAGACTAGTTGCCATTGTGGAGGTGGGTGTCTCCCAACCAATGAGCCTGGAGTTGCCTGGTAAGTCACTACTGCACATATGACTATTATATCCCATTTAGTTGCATGTGTCACTGTACAATATGTAATGTAACATCATATGCAAGGTATGTTTACACACATGCCGCATACTACAGTATGCTACCCTGTGTATGCACACATGTGCATACTATATGCTATTGTACAGGCAAATGTGTTAACATGCACAGTGCACCCTGTGGCTGTCATACAGTCATGGATAATGTTCCAACTGCTGTGTCACCCCTATACAGGTACCTCTGGTATGCCGCACAGACATCAGTCCATTGCAGGTGAGACAGTTATCAGTATCAGGCATGTTAATGCATATATCTATACACCATGTAGCCACTTAACACATGTACACATAATGTATGGTCTAGTCACGATATACAGGTCGCATCTGTCATCATTCACGCCTGGCTACCCATGTGCAATATATACAAACTAAATGAAACACCAACATGAAACCACAGTATCTGTCATTGCTAGATGTGTGGACAGCTGTGCATACAACGGTGGAGGTGTTCAATGTAGGCATATGTACTACACATTGGAACCACACATGTGTGGTACGCAAACAGTACCACGCAGTGAGCTGGGATATGGGCAGCCCACAGGAGTCACCATTGTGTAATATGCCCCTGCAATGGGTACACACATTGTGATGTGCCAACTGACATGTCCCAGACATGTAGTGTTTCGGCTGCAATATTGTCTCACTATCCCATAATACATACCCCACATACCAAACATACAACCCGTTGTCTGCATAGCCCTGTGGACAGTGACATATCTGACATCTATGGGTGTATGTCATATGGGACAACACAGACATGTGAGATAGACGGCCATCACAAACATTTGGCCAACACATGTTCACACATGGCCATGGAGGATGGCCAGAGACATGTAGCCACACAGTAGTTGTGATGTGTATAAACCCAGTTGCACATTGTCCACACATGGTCCAACAATAGCCTTAGTTGACTGATTATATAGTTGATGTGGAACACTAGACATCCTAAAAGCCTGTGCACAGCTAGTGGAGGTGTCACTTAATTCGACCATATGCGATGTGTTGACCATCACGACTGTGTCATAGCATGACAGTAGTCACCTGTACAGCTTCCACAGACATTGGCACCACATCAGGCCACAGATACCATACATTTCCCTTGCTGCTGTAGGACATCACTGTCAGCCGTGCACCTCATGTGTGTGGTACATTAATGTCATGTGGGACATGGTGTATTGACAAGTCTGCAATGTGTGGACATGGCTGCTAGGCAGCTAAGACTTTGTAGAAGTTGTGCAGAGGTGTCATCCATAGGTCTTCCAGTGACCTGTCACATGACACAGCATGGTTTGGTGTGTATACACCTCAGCAACATGGGTCACAATCCACAGTTATGTAATGTGTATGCAAGCAGTTATGGCTATGCACTGTGTGCGTAATTCACACTGTATAGCAATATAGATGCCTCAGGATGCTATGCAATGGCACAGTGTCTGTACTTCACAGTGTATAGCAATGTAGACACCTCACACTACCCTTCAATGCTTATGCACATTTGCTAAAAGTGCATTCTATCTGTAGGGCATACAGAAAACACTGCAATGTGATACCCATTACAATGCTGTACATGTGTCAGGCCACCATTGTGTCAGACATGTATGCATGTCAATGCACACATCAGCAGATTACATGTCAAGGTCACTTCAGACATGTGTACTGTTAACCTGTGCTGGTCTACATGGTGTATCACAGGGATGCATGCTTACTACCATGATTGTGTGAACTGCATGACTACTGATATGACACCTGCTTGCTGTTGTGTGCAACCCAGGGAGGTATGCTAACTCCCACTATTAATGTCTGAGCTGCATGCCGTCTGCTGTATCACATGCATGCTGCATGCCGTCTGTTAAATCACATGCATGGTGTGTCTGTGTGTCTGTGTATCTGTGTGTCTGTGTGTCTATTGTAATGTAGAGTCTTTATTTGCATTCACAGGTGATGTAGGTATGATACCCTCCTGTGGACCATCTGATGTTAGTGTCCCCACAGATACCAGCAGTGATGAACATATGCATGAGGTACAGGCAGGGCTGTCAGGGGCTGAATCTGTGCCAATGGTTGACATCCCAGCTATGTCCCCCTCTTCCCCACACACAGTTCTCATGCCAACACATACCCCATCACCAGAGGCCATAGAGGAAGGACAGTCAGCGTGTGTTAACTTGGAACAGGAACATGTGGTGGCTACAGAAGGTGTGTCTCCACACCATGGTGTCAGTGTAATGACTGCAGATGTGCCACACAGACATGTGGCCAGTACTGTTCGTAGGAGGACCTCTGGCAGACATGCACCTGCAGGACAGAGTGCAACAGCTGGTGTCACTAGATACATGTTCCAGACTGTAATGGTGGCACAGGCATGTGATGAACAGCAGAATAGTGAAGGGCAGTGGCTTCAGAGGGCTGCTATCCATACTTTAAATGACAACATCCAGGCATTGGCAAATGCTCAACAGCAGATTGCTGATGTTCTGGACAGGCGATTGGGTGACATGGTTGGAATCCTTCACCATGGCATGGCAATCTGTGAGTGTGAGCTGTCTGTGCTGGAACATCTGGTAGGAGTCACGCGTAGGCCATGTGGACGTAGGCCAGCTACACCACCTAGCGCAGTTCAACGTGAACGAGCCACCTCACATGCCCGCTCCCATAGTGCCGGTATCAGTAGCAGTGCAGCTGGTGCAGTGCTGTCCACACCAGGACACAGCAGGCCATGTGGACGTGGCCCTGGATGTTCCCAGCAGGGACACAGTTCCAGTGGACAAGTGTCATCGGACAGTAGCCAATCTGTACCTCTGTCTGGTAGTGCCCGTGCAACCCCTGGCAGGAAAAGGTCACATGGCCGTGGCCGGACACAGTGAGCTGTACATCCTGGTCTGTACAATCTGGAGCTGTCAATAATACCCCTGTGTAGGCCTGACAAAAGGCAGAACTGTGTGCACACATACACGTACACAGCAGAAACATCTGTAGGGCACCGCAACACCCACATGCATAACGACCACACATGTCCAATCAGATCACCGGACCTTACCCGCACACATGATGTCATCCACTGGTGCAGCCTATGCCCCTGGCAAACATTATCACCCTGTGCATATGATGATGCCTGTGCTGCATCCTTGTCATTCAGAGACATGCTCATATGGTCTGATGCACAGAGTGAACAGAATAGTGAGATAAGTGTATATTACATTAGTTGTGTACTGTTGACATGCACCAGACATACCATGTAGTAAGGTTTATAATGCATTGTTATATGTTCACAGTATGTGTCTTGGTAACAATGGTAACAGCATGTTGGTAATTATGCCCTGCTTCCATCCTTAAGGTCTAATTGCATGTGCCATTACGTTACAGTGTTTGCAGTTGGAGTGCATTGTTGTATGTTCACAGTATGTGTCTTGGTAACAACAGTAACATCATGTTGGTAATGATGCCCTGCTTCCCTCCTTAAGGTCTACTTGCATGTGCCAATAAGTAGCAGTGTTTGCAGTTTCGCATGTGTAAATGTGGAGTACTCACAGGCATGTATGGCAATACCAGCATGCTATATGTAGCCTCAACCTCACTGTTAGAAAGGCTACCATTCCACAGATGTCCATACATCTACTGATCCAGAAGCATATGGGCTGTTTAATAGGCTACAGTGGCTAGAGACGTGACATCCATACCAGGTCACATCACAGGTATGTTGACATGGTGCGGGGGGTTTACACAGTGGTCTGGTCGATGATAACGTTAGAGGTCACTTGATAGCATGAGGCCTCAGTGTGTAGCAGTAATACCTTGTCACATTACAGGATGAGAACACAGACATACACAGAAACACAGAGTAACATACCCACACTCACGGGGTCAACAACACTATAACGCACACTCGATAGTGTTGAGGTGAGGACCCCTGCCTATGTGGTAGTCACCCTCACAGTACTGTGAACCCACACGACACGACACAGAGAACGAACATGTACAGGTAGCCACTAAGGCTGAGACCGATGGCATCAACAGGTTAGTAGACTGAATCACCATGAGGGGCTAGGGATCCTGCCTGTTCTGTATGGTAGCATACACCCTCACTCCATGAACCAGACAGCCATACATACATACACACACACACACACACACACACACACACACACACACACACACACACACACACACACACACACACACAAACACACACACACACTGTGGAGCCCACAAATGTCATTCACATACAGATAGCTGACATGTGTGTGATACACACACCACCCCTGCCTACGTCATGCTTTCCACACTGCAGTATGTACAGATCTCTACAACAGTGTACAGGGGTGTGTAACAATTGGTATGTATTCCCCACCGTACATGGCATATATGGTCATACAAGCAAACACACATGGCAGTACTGTGAATGATACACCTGCTATTTGATGATATGTCTGACAGACATGCAGCAGTATTGGCCGCATTATGTGTACCAACAATACCTTCGGTAATTGTGCTGCTATATGCACATGGGAGGATGTAAGTGTTACAGGTGTCAAGTGACTTACAGTCAGTAACACCATGACCACTGTGTAGGTTGTATGTCTTCACCGTCAAGTAACAGTAACATAGCGTACTGTTTGCACATGTAATGGTAGGATGGCTTGTGACACACCTGTGAGCCGTCTTCGGCAAACATCCATCTGCAAAAGTGGATCACCACTTTATGTACACTCATCCATCCATACCTGATGGACATCCTACCGTACTGTCAGTATTTCACCATATACAGGTGTCAGAGATGGGGCTGCATTGCAACTGCATGTTGTAGTTAGGCACAGATGGATTACATACATCAGCTACTGCACATGCATAGTAGCTGCATGCACACCACTACATGTACATGTGTGTTGGTCATACATGCCTGTCATGTAGCCATGTTTGTATGCATTGCAATTGGTGGACATGTGTGATGACGTACATAACACATGGACTGTTGTATGATATGATAGTTGTCATGGGTAACTAGTACAGAGGGAATGTTACCTCGGTCAAGATTATTACCTTATGTACTGTTAGCATTCAACAGGCATGGACCTACCTTCCATGTGCATTTGTGTGATTGCTGTAACCACTTGTCTGCACGGAGGACAGCAAAAGCTATGCTATCTATATATGTGTTGTGTGTTTGTGTGTGTGTGTGTGGTCCATGTACATATCCACTGTGATTACATGTATGTCATATCCAAACATGAGTGTTCTTTGGTGTACAGCGACAGTCATCTGTTACAGCTGTGTAAGACCCAGGGCCCTGTTATGTGTAGAGCCAACCTGGTTATGAACAGTGGTATTGCATTGCATAACACATGATGGAACCCTGTCAGTACATGTGTAATCACTACTACTAAGTGTGTGAGCATGCCCAGTATGCCGCTGTGTAGATGGACAAACAGTACATTCCAAACGGACGTGTGATACTAAGTTTGTGAGCATGCCCAGTGACACCTTGTGTCGGTTATGTGCCTCTGTGTATGGGCATGGCCACTGACATCCTGTATAGCCATGGTGGTAATCCAGGCAACAGATGTCCATACCCCACGTCAGGATAGATTCCTACATTGAACACACTGGTTGACTGTCTTGAAGGGTGTACTGTCTGTGACGCGTCTCGTATTTATGTAGTGTTGTAATAGTGGTCCGTAGATAGGCAGTTGTCCCGCTCACACCACTGCCGTGTGTTTGTCTACGTCTACCTTGGGACAGTAATATGCTTTTAGAGTGCTCACTCTCTATACATTCCCTATTGGCATCGCTGCCTTTGCGGATGATGCCATCCACCTAGAAGTATGCCTCTGGGAGTGCTGTGTTCCAGTAATCTCGGTAACGTGTTCTGTAACTGCATAATGCTGTAGTGTGATAAGGTAGTTAGGTGTATGTTCGACTCCCAGCCCTGACAAGTGTGTGTGTGTGTGTGTTTCCAGCTGCCTGGGGACAGCGTAATGCTTTTAGACAGCTCACTCCCCATACATTCCCTATCGGCATCTTTGCCTTTGATGATGATGTCATCCACCTGGAAGTATGCCTCTGGGAGTGCTGTGTTCCAGTAATCTTGGTAGCGCATTCTGTTACTGCGTAATGCTGTAGTGTGATAAGGTAGTTAGGTGTATGTTCAACTCCCAGCCAGGCCAAGTGTGTGTGTGTGTGTGTGTGTGTGTGTGTGTGTGTGTGTGTGTGTGTGCGTGTTTCCAGCTGCCTGGGGACAGAGTAATGCTTTTAGACGGCTCACTCCCCATACATTCCCTACCGGCGTCTTTGCCTTTGTGGATGATGTCATCCACCTAGAAGTATGCCTCTGGGAGTGCTGTGTTATAGTAATCTCAGTAGCGCATTGGGTAACTGCATAATGCTGTAGATTGATAAGGTAGTTAGGTGTATGTTTGACTCACAGCCCTGCCAAGTGTGTGTGTGTGTGTGTTTGTGTGTGTGTGTGTGTGTGTGTGTGTGTGTGTGTGTGTGTGTGTGTGTGTGTGTGTGTGTGTGTGTGTGTGTGTGTGCGTGTGAGTGTGTGTGTTTCCAGCTGCCTGGGGACAGAGTAATGCTTTTAGACGGCTCACTCCCCATACATTCCCTACCGGCGTCTTTGCCTTTGCGGATGATGTCATCCACCTAGAAGTATGCCTCTGGCAGTGCTGTGTTATAGTAATCTCGGTAGTGCATTGTGTAACTGCATAATGCTGTAGATTGATAAGGTAGATAGGTGTATATTTGACTCACAGCCCTGCCAAGTGTGTGCGTGTGTGCGTGTGTGTGTGTGTGTGTGTGTTTCCAGCTGCCTGGGGACAGAGTAATGCTTTTAGACGGCTCACTCCCCATACATTCCCTATCGGCGTCTTTCCCTTTGCGGTTGATGTCATCCACCTAGAAGAATGCCTCTGGTAGTGCTGTGCTCCAGTAATCTCGGTAGCGCATTCTGTAACTGCGTAATGCTGTAGTGTGATAAGGTAGTTAGGTGTATGTTCAACTCCCAGCCCTGCCAAGTGTGTGTGTGTGTGTGTGTGTGTGTGTGTGTTTGTGTGTGTGTGTGTGTGTGTCTGTGTGTGTGTGTGTGTGTTTCCAGCTGTCTGGGGACAGAGTAATGCTTGTAGATGGCTCACTCCCCATACATTCCCTTTCGACGTCTTTGCCTTTGCGGATGATGTCATCCACCTAGAAGTATGCCTGTGGGAGTGCGGTGATGCTGGAACTTGGTAGCGCATTCTGCTACTGCATAATGCTGTAGTGTGGTAGACTAGAAAGGTAGGTGCTCAATTCCAAGGAATGGCAAGTGTGTGTGTTTGGCAGTTATACCGTATGTGTTTGTATCTGTGGGTGGCTAGCTGTGGGATGTGTTCAGTGTGTTTTGTTGCTGACCTATATAGTGTCCACAGCCCGCATATTCTGCCAAGACACTGGGTTGTCAACACATACATTCGCCAATAGGTCTGGTGAGTAAATGTCAGCAGCCTTACTCTTACCCTTGATACAGTCTGACTCATGTGATGCAACAAAACACACGTGCCTTGATAGTACCAACACTACATGATGCAGGTGGCACATGTAGTTTCCTTTTCAATCCTGTCTAATGCTTTGCTTTCATGTGGTCAGCTGTTGTGATATAAATGCCATATCTACATATGTGTGTACATGTATATGTGTGTGTATATATATATATATATATATATATGTGTCCATGTATATATGTATACAAATAATATATATGAAATATGTAGATATAGAGGTAGACATAGATGTGAGCATATATGTCTGGGGACATCAGCACTATTGAATGTTTGTGCCGGATGATCTGTACGTGATAACCTGGGATCTATGTATATCTGCCATGGCATGGTGATAATGCACATTGCCTGTAGTTTGCAGGGTCACAGGTTGTAGTCATGTAGACACCGGTTATTTTGTTGCTGGGAAGACCATGGGACATCGAATATGGTGATAGTAAGGCACCTGTTGCCAGTTGTGTATGGATCTGAGCTACACTGAGCAGTGGTTATTAATTTGGATGTTCAGTATGGGTCATATGACTATTCATTAGAAGACTATACTATGCAGGTGAGGTTGACAATAGTGTATCGCCTTTATCACCAGGGTGTGATGCAGGTCCCTGGAGTGTATGTGTGTAGTCAGCCGGGTGCAGGGCTGGAATATAGTTGACAGCATGAGAGGGGGGTCAGGCAACCTGTAAGTACATTGCAGAACTGTGCCTTGGGAGTGCTCCTGCCTTAGCATGCCTAAGCTAGGGGTGTGTCTATACCTGCCTGGTGACATTGGGAGGGATGACAGCAGTGGTGGGGTAGTCAGGGTGTACAAGCTAAACAAACAGGTGTTGATCAGCACAATCAGCAGATGGCATGGCCAGCCCGCACCTGAAGAGTACGTTAATGTGAGCAAGCAGCATACACACAGGTTTTGTCCGCACTCTACACCACCGGTGTATACCTGCGGGGACATTTCACGACACAGTCCAACCAAATGAGAAGGGCTGTAGCAGGCAACATATACCAACATGTGCAGGAGGCTGGGGCAGTGAGGATGTGTATGCTGCCAAACAACCCTTACTGGGGTGCATAAGACTTTATAGACCCAGGGTGACTTTCCAGGGGCTACATGGGCTGGGGATGGTGGAGCACTATGGGGTGGACAGAGACCTCGTACAGCGGCTTGTTGACCTGTGCCTGCCACACCTGACACATCAAACAGGCCAAGGGAAACCCATCACAGTGGATACCATGGTATGTGTTGGCTTAGGTGTACTAGCTACAGGTACCTCACACAGCACAACTGGGGATATCATGGGTATCTCATAGGCATCTGCATCCAGAGTATTGCACCAGTTCACAGACGCCATGTCAACACATGCTAGTGAGCATGTACATGTCATCAACACACGTGATTACTAGACCAGCAATATGCATCAGTTCAACCACATGGATGACTACACTGGGGTATTGGGTGCTATAACCTGCACACACATACACATCGAAGCACCACCCGGTGAGCGGGGTAGGGCCTACGGTCACTGCAGGGGCATACCCTCCAACAGCTAGGCCATATGCGATGGCCAGGGCATGAGATTGAATGTGTGTGCTGTCTGCCCTGGAAGCTATGATGATTCCGATATATGGCTTCTGACACAGCTGTACCACATCAATGCCAATATGGACATCCCCTACAATCTCCTAGTGGGAGATGCTGGATAAACACTGGTGTCATGGCTGATGACACCCATCAGCAATGCACACACACCTGAACACTCACACCATAATGAGGCGGATGCACAGGCAACACATATACTTGTGCATGTGTTTGGGATGCTCAGTTCATGGTTCTGGTATCTGGATACATCCGGTAGAACTCTGCAGTATTCACTAGCTACATGCAGACAAGTTGTTATGGTATTTGCTATGCTACACAATCTTATCCTGCAGTAACAGTTGCAGCAGGAACAGCATGGGCAGGGCCACACAACCCAGCACCATTGCCAAGGCCTGTACATGCACGGTGTGACTTGGTGAAGGACCTACCTGAGCAGGGCACAGTCGGCAAAATCCCGTGCACAGTATGACCTGACTTGGCAAAGAGGCAACACAAGGCATATGCACTGACACAGTAGGTACCCATGGATTTCCCCTCTCTGACCCGCACACAGTACAATGGATGCCAAACATGACACTACCTGTGTTCGGCCATGTATAGGAGGTGAACTGTGTGCATCCAACATAGGCAGCCCTCCAGCCCTATCCTCAAGTCCAGAACACACCCAGGGTATGTCTATTGACCTAACAATTGGCAGTTGTATTAGAATGTGTATTTACCCATTGCTATGGTATGTATGTGAGCATACAAGTGACTGTGGTGGCCGAATGTTAGGGCAGCAAACAGTACACATCCATAGTGGCACCATGACCTCTGTAGCACATACAGGGGTCACAATGGTAGCCAGTAGTACACAGGGTGTCCTAACCCACTGCAGATTATGGGCTGGCTATCATGTGTGTCCGTACAGCCCACACATGTTCTGTGCAGCTGGACAGATGTGGACCAATACAGACAAATGATATACAATGGCCTATGGATATGCCCAATGAATGACCCCCAACCCGCTAAGACACACACAGACTACAGCAGGCCAGGCAGTTTGATGTAGGTTGTGTAAGCTAGGACGTCCAACGCCACTGTGCTGGTATTTAATACTGGGAACTGACGTACACTGGTATCCCTCCAACCAGCAATTTAGGTATGTCCACACACTGACATGGAGTACCTGGCATACCAGTACAGTAGCAGCAGATGTGTACAACTGTCAGCTGTGCCCCGTCAAACCTACACATGTGAGAGTCATGTGTGCCACCCACGGTGCTGTGTAGGACTGTGGTTGTGGTTGGATGTCCCCCCACGCTATGCAGACATGTAGCAACTGTCAATGCCACATGACCGTTAGCTACCCTGCCATCACAGCATGACACCTGTCTGTGTAGAACGGAGGGCCCAGCAACACAGTACTAACTATCTGGACATGTGACACATGCGATACAGTTGACCATACTTGGCATGCTCACACACATGACGGTATGATGGTAATGTCGGTTAACAACATGCGTAACAGTCATAATGGGAATGCTCACACACTGAAACACAGGACTGCCAGCCATGCATACACCAGTGGTCCGGACATATCTGCCAGTACATTGCTATACTGTTGGATGACTGCGCTGTATGGTGTGTGTGTGGTCTATTGTCTGTACATATGCCATGGTCTATTGTTAATTCACATGAGCTATATGCACAGGGTACGGCTACCAACATGTGAATAGGATGGTTCTTTGTTTGCGGACAGACCAACGCCTTTGGATACTGACTGGGTTAGGCACATTCCAGCAGGTGGGAGCAGTTGTGAGTGGGTTTGCACAGTGTTAAGCACTGCTGACCTCTGGTCACAGCACCTTATACCAGTTTAGACTCCACATTTCTTTGACAGTGCACTACTGGCATACTGGTAGACAAACACGCTTACAGCCGCTCGCTCACCGACATTTCTGCTTACATTTGTCAATCACACTGGGTGTGTGCGATCCCTTGTGATGCGTATTACATCGGACTACATGACTACAGTATCGGGTATGTGTAACCATTTTGCGATAGCAGACTTTCGACTGTACGGACTCGGCGGCCTGTCCAGTGATGTAATCATATTATATGCGTGTTCCTCATACGATCTGCTCCCATCTGCCTGATACATGGGAACCTATACTCTGCAATGCTGACATGTGACTATGATTTTGTTAACACAGCTGTCTGCCGAGTCATGCTACCGCATACATCCTGTACGTTTTCCACCTTTCAGATTGCACGACAGGAGACTGTAGGAGTGACACCTTTCCCACTTTGCATGGGACAGTCCCTCATTAGGCATATCTCATGTGACAATACCAGACCTCTCCACCAATTGGGGACACATTTCTACAGAATCAGGGACAGGTCAAGAAAAAATCAGGGTCACTTTTCAAAAGTAGAGCTATTAACTTGAAACACTGACAGAATCAGAGCATATGACTTAATACACATTTTCTGAAGGAAAAGAAGTTTATAACTCTTACTTATTGTCATTAGTCATTAAGTGTAATTCACCACCTTTCCTTCAAAAGTCACTAATTTTAGGAGGGATTAAGAGGGACTGTGTTAAACTTTTAGTCAAACTCAGGGACATACCTGAAATTCAGGGTCAGTTGAGAGGTATGGACAATACTCTAGCCATTGCAACTGTCCTGATTAGGGGACATTTTCATGTTGTACGTGTCTGTACTGGTTGCTTGTTACAGGTCTTGTATACCTGACACGTCGATATGTTATATGTAGTAGCATAAGCAACTTTACTGCTGCTAGACTACGCTTTGATTTGTGCCGATATGTATATTTCTGTACTATGCATGGCTGTAGGTATGTTCTGCCCTGGAACGTCTGACATTTCTACAGAGCAGATTCCACTTTGGCCTTTCAGAATGGTGGCGGACCTATAGACCCTATATGTAGAGCTATCACATGTGTCAAGGCAACACATACCCACAGCCAGTAGTAAACTGACGACTTCAACGGTTTGCATACATTAAGGTTATTTATGTAGCATTATAATTGATAATACTGTTTCCTACTACATATAGCTGTTTCTGATACAAATTAATTTCTGACACCACTACACACACTATATAGCCTCCATTCCCGAACTCACAGGCCATGTGCCATAACTGTTATTTTGCAGGACACAACTGCCCAGACGGGTGTGTCCCTCACAGGCGTACAGGTGTTGAACCACTTCTATTATGCTATCATCTACCTAAGGTGGTCAGCAAATTAGGCACTTTCCGTCACTAGCAGAACTCACATACCAGTGGGTGTGAATGAACACTGTATCAGGAACAATGCATAACACCCTGTGGGACACATTTAGATGATTGGTTCTATTAACCAGACACATTTACAGTCACAGAGCATATGTATTCATTCACGTTTGTCGAGGTACATGCTGTTTATGACTCATACTGTCATTACCTGTATTCCGCCACCTGTTCACCTAATATCACTAGTTCTGGAAGTGTTTAGTTGGACTTTGTTACATTCTGATACATAACTATGGACGTCCATGCTAATCTGGCACACGGCACTGATTTGGTCTCTATGTAGTCCCCCGATGGTTTACAGACTATCCGGTAGATGTGCTCTTTAGGTTTGGGAGGTGTAGGCATATGCTATGCCCACATAGGAATATTAATGATTTCCACTGGGCCAGCCTACTACATCTCTGCCAACCAGCACCTGCAAACTTAAGCCCATTATTGCATATCCATTGTCCATCTACCTGGCACCCCTCTACAGCAGTCATGACAAATACTTACTGCAAGCGCAGCTGGGGTATGAGCACATCCCTACACATTGCCCACTCTCCCCATCTCGGGATACATGTCATACGTTTTGTCAACCCATGTATTATCACACTTGCATAACCTACTGTTCCATGTACACCTACATCCTGCTCATATTAGTGTCAGCAGATTTACACATACCCTGAATTTTTGGGATCCCGCAAGGGACACCGTTATCCATGTTTAAAGTGTAGACCTTGCAGATCTCTCCTACTGGTACTTTCCTACCGGTGTTTTGGACAGCAGCAGTGTATTGATCTGTATTGCCTGTTTGTATGTCTGTCCGGCCTAGCTGGGTGTTGTGGGGGGTACAACATTTATTTATTGGACCTCCCAGTCACATATGCCCAGGCTGTAATTATGTTAACCCTAATTGCTGTGAAGTAACCTATTTATGTACATGTGTATATCTACACTGACATATATATATTTTTTTGTGTGTATGTGTATATATCAATACCTGTTGTTTGCGTATATATATCTATCTATATATAGCCGTAGTATATCCTTGAGTGTGTATATATATATATATATATATATATATATATATATATATACGTTTTTATCTATATATACATCTGTGTGTCCATTAACCTATAAATTTCCCGGACATGGACACTTACACATGCATATTGGATTTTATCTCTGCTTCAACAGCATAATATTGCCTTAGTCATTATGACACCGACACTTCACTCCGGTGAACTTGTGATCAGTAGATTGCACGTTATACAGCGGACAGATGTTGCACGTTTTTCATGTCTGGGGTGCCGCAGCTAACTGAGATGTAATACAGTGTCATTCGACCTATTACTCGTATGCGCAGGCTATTATTCCTGCTACTGTGTTTGTTTCTGTGCACATTCATATTATTACTGTTGATAGAATGAGTGTTTGTGTTACTGTGATTGTACATCAACATATTGATGTCTTCATGTAGTTGTTTCTTTCTGCTTTTCCCAGTTTGGGGTTGTCACAGCAGAACTCTGTTCCGCTCATGGGTGGCGTATAGGTTTTACGTGCCGGGCTGCCAGCCCTGACGCACTACATCTGACAACGATACGCCCATTCACGCATGTCTCCACACAAACGACGCTCTATCTGGGAATTGCACCTACTTACTAGATGACATCCACGGGCCGCTCCATTGCTGCTGGCGCAACATACCCTAGCACTTCTGTGTCCATAATTGCATATCCATAGTTTCTCCTGCACACCCGTGTTGAGTTTCCACACTTAACAGCCATTATACACCTGATATCGCAGCCGTGACACACCTTTACATATTGCCCTTTCATGAGCGTTGGGGCCCTACACACATTTTGTACCGCTTCGTGTATTCACAGGCTCACCATCCATTCATATTTGCACATACGTGCCTTTCCTGGTGTTATGGATTATGAACGATTTGCGGGTTACAAGTGTAGGTGGCCGCAACATGTACTACATTCCGTCTGTTTACAATGTTGACGTACCAATTCAACGATGTTATGGCCACTGGTATAACCCTACCTCTGGTGTGAAGAGTGGTGCTCTACTCACACTTGTGCAGCTTTATCTGACATACGCTGCGAGCACTTTATAATTCCTTACTTGCTCTGGATTCCCTTCACAGCCCTTATGTTTGCTTTCATCTTTCGGCATTCCTTACATATCTATATATATATATATATATATATATATATATATATATATAGATATGTATGTATGTATATATATATATAATATATATATATATGTGTATGTATATGTGTATATATATATATATATATATATATATATATATATATATATATATATATATGAATCACCAAAAACCAAGCCCACGAGAACGTTGAATATGTAAAACCAATCCCAAAGCTGCAAACGGATACTCGCAGATGTAAAATATCAAAAACAGTTCAAGCACAATCAATATTGCTTAAATAATGCTCCAAATGCAATATCCATAAATGTAAAAACTGGTTTAATAAAACGTAAGCGCTTTCACTATAAAAATATAGCTTCCTCAGACGTTGCCTTTCAAAATGCTGAGCGAAACATATAAGGGAGGAATTCACATCTCCCGCGGTTACCAACAAACATCACTTCCTGTTAAATAAATTAACTAAATTCAAAAATATAACCATATAGCATTTAGGATACAATTAATATACCCAAATAATATCAGGTCATATATTAAAAATCACAAATATAGCTCAAACACTATAAAATATGCACAAACTTTGGGTTCTAATAGTATCTATAACAACGATCGGTTTGCTGTGTATATAACAGCAAGTCCAATAGTCATCTGCAAACCCAAAGACAATATATATGAAGCGTGATTAGTAATATTTAATAATATTTACAAAGCATATAGAATAGTACATGCCTACTTATAGTAGGTACTAACTCACATTTACAATGTCACTAGAATTGCGTTAACAAGTTGTTTACTGATAAAAAGATGTGTCCCACAACACGGTGGATTAGGGGGTATCCTGTTTACGTCAGTGCCGTCAGTGCCTTCATCACCCTTATACCATGTGCCACTATGCGAATGTGTGCAATATATTCTCTCGCTTATTCGTGTTGGGACACGTGCGTCACAGGCAGATGTTTGATCCTGGGTAGTAGGTTCTGCATGAGCATCTAGGGCTGGACAGTCTCGTGCACCAATACTGCACATTCCAACTTGTGTCCAGATGTTTACAGGACTGGACATCGTGTCTTCATACCCATTCTAATGTTTCACAGGTTACTTATCCCATGAGGGATATCCCAAAAATTTAACAAGACCGATAATAACAAGACCAATACTGAACATTCTTCTGGCGTTATGAAAATGTGCAGGGGGTTTTACATGCAAGGGATACATAGTTTGCAATCCTGAAACTGCCTAGGGTGACACTACCTACTACATATGCGTAGTGGTCACTATGTGTAGATGTGGCTGCACCAAACTAGTAGGCCAAGTATGGCTGGATTTGGGGGATGTTCAGGAATGGGGGCGGGTTGTGTGCTGTGGAGGGGATGCTGGATAGTCCATTATGCATCCAGGTGTGTTGCATTTGATATGGCCGGTTCCATCAGGACCAATCTGTGGGTATGTGCCGGTGACATGTCTGTACATTTGTATCGCACATTTTCATATTCATATGTTTGTGGGTTTGTGTTCTACAGTATGGACTGTTTGGTTGTATTGCAGATGTGTATACATGTTTTTGTGTTTCTTTCTGCTTCACCTGCTGCTCCCTCATGCACCTCCGGTTCACCTATTCTTCATACGACACAGCATCACCTTTGAGGATTATACCATTACCCATCCCCCCCACACACATATTCCTGACACTCCATCCATCACTGCTTTGGATGATGGCCCATGACACGGTCAAGGTAACACATTGCATACCCTACATATGTCAGGTACCTGTATGGTTGTGTGGACTACCCTACCACGTTTGACTTTCCACATGCTATACCTCATGCACATAGGTACACACCCATACTTAACTTTCATGACATGGTTGGTATACCCGGGTAATACCCGTTCAACTGTGACACATCCTGACAAGTTCGGCTTGGATTGCAGATGTGCGGATTTTGGCCGACTGTTCTAATCATTGGTAGGATGCCACCTTTCCCTATGTCCAGGATGGGATATATTCGGGACACATATCCGATTGTACTGGACAACACGTACCCACAGTCAACGCTATGGATAATACCGTTCCTTTCAGCCTACATGCTGCCTTATTGTTGTAGCAGTTTATATGCTCCTTCTGTTTCGTTTACATGCTTATTCTATTTCCTGTCACATTTGGTATGTGAAATATGGACATACCTATTGTATGTGACTATTACATGCGTTGTGGGATATAATTCGGTCATACGTTCGCTAGATATTTACATTTATCATATTTTTTGTTATGGACACATCTGCCCAGCTGTGTACTCTCCCTCACAATATGGGTCAGCTGGTGACCCTGACCATTGGGCTGGACGTACCTATTGGTGGCGCACTAACATATGATGCATTTCACTTCCACTTGGTATAACTATCTACACTGCGTTGGACTACGGGCACACGGTTTTCAATGTCATTTGTTTGTGGGATAGGGACCCGTTATTCCCTACCATGCATTTGTGTTTGCTTCTTCATTTTGTGTTCGCAGGAACTGTATTGCATGCTTTGCATACATTTCAGTATCCACGGACACTGACAGATGTGATTACTATTGCTTGCAAATTGTTATATGCAAGCATTTTAGGTTGCACGTTGATAGTTGACATTTCCACGCCTCCATGCGGCACTTCGACATGCCCTATGCACGTGGCTGTGGCAGTAGCGTGCCTTCATTAATATGCATTTGGCACTACTGCGCCATCTTCACGCTGCATGGTTGGCACAAGCCTAACGCCGGCCTTGTGCCGAGCTTCATGAATCCCGGGGACTGTCTTTACTCTATTTCTTTAACTACCTCAACAATAAGCAAACTAGAACTGTCTAGCATAGTGTGAAAGAAACAAAATGTTGCTAGCAAGGATTGTGCAGCTTGAGAAGTTACTGAGCTATCGTAAGTTTATAGAGTATTACAAATATTAATGTTTGTTTTATTATGCCATATAACATCCATTTTAAAACCTTAGATTTAATGAATATGGCAACTTTGGGACCATTTAGTACATTACTTTATGCTAAGCATTTTGCCATTTATACTTTAGTAACATTTACCATTCTAGAGGTACAAACAATTATTTGAACAGTGAGAATATAACCTGATTTTGTCAGAACATTATTATGTATGCAACTATTGGAAGGTAAAGCAAAAAATGTCAGAAGTACCACTGGAAGGAAATGTTTCATATATTGCTTATCATCACCTTCTTTCGGCTGTTTCCATTAGGGGTCACCACAGCGGATCATCTGTTTCCATTTCCTCCTGTCCTCTGCATCTTGCTCTGTCAGACCAACCACCTGCATGTCCTCTCTCACCACATCCATAAACCTTATCTTAGGCCATCCTCTTTTCTTGTTACCTGGTAGCTTTATCCTTAGCATCTTTTTCCCAATATACTCAGCATCCCTCCTCAGCACATGTCCAAACCAACATAATCTTGCCTTTCTGACTTTGTCTCCAAACCTTCCAACCTGGGCTGACCCTCTAATATACTTATTCCTAATCCTGTCCACCCTCGTCACACCCAGTGCAAATCTTAACATTACAAAAAGAAAAGTAAATGGACAAATAAATAAGGTACTGTTACCTAATACAAATGAATATGTTATTAACCTGTCTGAATATGAATTTAACACAGTGGAAATGAATGTCCTAGAGAAAGGACTGAAATTCATACCCACAGTGTTACCTAGACTCTATGAAGTTAAGGGAGACATTCTTGAGCTGGTAAGGAAAATGTATTTAAAAGAATATTTCTTTAATCAAAAAAAGGAAGATGATTGTTTAGAAAGTTCAAGTGATTCAGTAACAAGTGAGGACAACTATTTTACATGCGAGTCTGAAACAGAAAGCAATGCTTATACATTGTTTGACCTTAGTAAGATTAAAGCAAATAATACATTTTGCCCAACTAGTAAAAATGCACATATACAACGCTTTAGTAATGCGACGCAGTTTTTTGTGGAGAGAGAACTAAAACCTATTATTAAAAAAAATAGGAGTTACAATTTGAATAAGGAAGAATGGTGCAAATTACAGGATATGAGTCAGAACAGAAATATAGTGTTTAAACCATCAGACAAGGGGGGCAAGTTAGTTATATTGAATGCACAGGACTATTATAACATGTGTTTAGAACATTTGAAGAATGATGGAGTTTATGGTAAAGTGCAGGAAAATATTCTTAAACAGGCACAAGAGGAACTATATAAATTGTTAAGGAAAGGGGAAAGGTTATGCTATTTTACAGCTAGGGACATAAATAATAAACTGTATATAAAAAATAGTACTATAGCAAAATTTTTTTGTGTCCCAAAACTGCATAAAAACTTTTTCCATCCCCCAGGCCACCCTATAGTATCAGCAAATGGTTCTTTTACACATAAGGTGGCTAGTCTTTTGCATGAAATATTAATAGGAGAGGTAACCAAGTTAACATCATATATTAAGGATTCATATGATTTACTGGATAAAATAAAACAGACAGTCTGGACAAAAGATATGTTTTTCATCACAGTGGATGTAGTTAGTCTTTATACCAGTATTACCCATGAACTGGGTTTGAGGGCTGTGCAATATTTTTTGAAAGAGTCACCAAGGACTCAGTATATAATGGAGTTATTAAATTTTTGTTTAGTTAACAACATTTTTGAATTTGATGGGACATTATATGAACAAAAAATGGGAACTGCAATGGAGGCAGCCTTCGCCCCAGCGTATGCCAATGTGTTCATGGGACTGTTTGAGTTGGAACATGTCTACAGAAATATTTTTTCAGGGGTCATGTAATACAATATTTTCGTTTTATCGACGATTTGATTTTTATTTGTAAGGGTGATAGAGAGGAAGCGAAGGTATTTATACAATATTTGAACAACAATGAATACAAAATCAAATTTGATGATATCCAAATGGGAGAAGAAATCAATTATTTGGACATAAATTTGAAGGGGCAAGTAGGCAAAAAAATTCAAGCTAAAATATATAGGAAGTTCGAACAAATGAGTAGGATGGTACATGCTACTAGCTGCCACCCAGAACATACATTGAAATCTATCCCATATGGGGAAATGTTAAGAGTCAAAAGGCTATGTACCAATGTTAGGGAAGCAGAAGTAGAGTGTGACAAGGTTTGCAATAAATTCAAGGAGAGAGGTTATGACCCAAATCAAGTGAAACTAAGTTATAATAAAGTATTTGGAAAAAGTAGCAAAAAACAAGATTATGGGAACAAGGATAAAATAGTCAGCATGTAGTTACAAATTACAAGGGAGAATGTTCAAAAATGTTTTTTGTCACAAAATATACTATTTTTTCTAAAGTATTTAATGAAATGATAAAAAATAGTTGGAACAAGACAAGAAAGGAGGTACCTTCTTTGGTGAATGTTGAGCTTACTATTTCTTTCCAGAGAGGGAGAAGTTTGAAAGATTTTTTAGTAAGAGGCAGGTTTGAGAGACCAACACAGAAGCTAGCATGTGCAATAACAAGGAAGGGAACTTTCCCCTGTGGAAAGTGTGCAATATGAACTTACATAATCAGAGAAGCTGAAGATATTAAGGGGAAAAGCTTTAATACTATAGGAACATTTAACTGCACTAGCAGGGGGATTATATATCTTATAAAATGCTTTTGTGGCAAAGGCTATATTGGGGAGACTAAAAGAAGTCTGGCTGAGAGAATAAAAGAACATGTTAGAGATGTTAAAAACAGGAAGATGAGCAGTGCAGTGGCAGAACATTTTCATTCAGAACATGGGGGTATAATAGACAATATGAAAGTCACAATTCTGGAACAAGTATATAACAGACATGGAGATGAAAATGTATTGAAAAAGATTTTAAGAAGAAAGGAAGCAATTTTAATAATGAAATATGAAACTTTGCAGCCTTTAGGAATGAATAAAGAGTGCAATTGGCAGAATTTCATGGGTTAATTGTTAGCTTAACAATTAGGAACTGATTTTATTATGTAATGAATTGTTAATTGATATGGCAGCTGTATAAAAGGACTGTGTGAGTGAGCTTCACTTTTTTACTCTGTAAAGGCTTGCAGCCGAGGCGCTAGGAGAGGAGAGACAACTAAAAGGTTTTTATTAAATTCTTATTTTGGAAAGTAGAGCTGTTTTCACTGGTCTTTTGTGTGGTTTCAAAATAAAAGGCAAATCTTAACATCTTTAACTCAGCCACATCCAGCTCAAACTCTTGCCTTTTTGTCAATGCCACTGTCTTCAACCCATCTAACATAGCTGGTCTCACTACCCTCTTGTAGACCTTCCCTTTCACTCTTACTGGTACTCGTCTGTCATAAATTACTCCTGACACTCTTCTCCACCCACTCCATCCTGCCTGTACTCTCTTCTTCACCTCTCTTCCACACTCACCATTACTATTGCTTATATATACTTGATATTATTTGATATTGTGTTTATCTTTACTGAAATGTGTGTTCTCTATGGCTTGCAGAAATAGAAATAAGCAATTTATCAAGGCTTTTGCTAAATGTTCTTTGTCATCATCTTTTTATTTTAATAAGTAGTCATTTTAGATTAGGCTACATGGAAAAAAGGAACTGCGTTTCTCCTGTTGCTTTTTATAAGTATGTTTATGTAGATAAACATTACTCATTTTAGAGATTTGCTTCTTAACAAATTTTATACTAATAATGCTTTATTAATATAACGTTAAAGTCACTGTATTTGCATTTGTTAAAACAATGAAGATAGTTTGTCAAATTGACTAAAAAACATATTGCTCATATTAAAAGTAATTCTGAATATTATTTGCACTAAATAAATTACAATTTTGACTTATAATCCATTGAGTTCTACAAGAAACAATACAAAAGTATCACACACTGCTGTGCTAATTGGAGATACTTAAATGATGACCTAGAACCTAGTTACGCTAATAAAACATTCCAAAGCTTAATAGCAATGATGCTAGATTGATGTAAATTAGCGACGATGCTGATGCATAAAACACACAAATAATGAGCTTCTTTAAGATGTGTATTTCATACCAGTCATTTATCTCACCACACAGGTAACATACCTATAGACTGAAATAGTCCACTCTTCTACCAGAACTTAATTTGCACAACTCATTTCTTTAGTGTTATATTTATGGTAAAAGACATTTCTTTAGTGAAAAAAACTGTAAGTGAGAAATAGAAGTACAGCCTCCCTAGCAGTATAAATAAAAACTCCATCCAGCCCCTGAACCCAAGATTTATCCTGGCCTTCACCCATTTTGAGGGGTGAGATTTTAATACTTGTTATTACTGTCATTAGCAAGTAAAATATCTTCTCCTTTAGTTCTGAAACTGGAATCCCCAAATCATACTTTAATCCAAAGTTGTGTGTGTTTCATGTGATCTTTCCTTCTGACTACTTTACACACTGGCTGGATAAATGTTTGTACATTGGTTAGTTTTTAGTACAGTTGCTCAATACAAATAACATTTCTAGGCATTGAGATCAACAATAATGGCAATTAGCAAGAAAATCTCCAGGAGTGAAAAAAAGGCTTCTTCAGTAATAGTAAATCAACTCTGTAGGTTACCGGGACTCATCTGGCTTTGGAGTGGGTGGTGCAGTAGTGTTCCTGGGGGAGTGGAGACAGAAATGAATTAGCAGATTTTTTTTTCCAATGAACTATAGAGCACATGAGTTTTTAATATTTGTTTATATATATATATATATATATATATATATATATATATATATATATATTGGGACCCATATTCAAGTTGAACAAGGAGGACTCATTTGCTTATTGTAGTTCTAGTCATTTTGAAGAGAAAAGAAGATATTTTCCATTACCAAAGTAAGATATTTGATATTTTTCCTGGTGCATTTAATGTGGTTATGGAAGTTAGATTTATGGCCAAACCAATTATTTAAGAATTTAATGAAGCAGTTGTTTCTATTGAGGTCCCATGGACATTTTAATTGTGAGGATCTGGATATCATACTTTTATGTTTTGGATGGTATTTGGGAGGTGCTTATAGTTTTTTAACCAATAATTAAGGGAATGGAGGTCAAACAGTGACTGGGTTTGAATAGCTGAACATAAGCGATTGGATAAAAAGACAACCGTGTCATCAGTGTAAGGTGTAATTGAAAAGTTGGGCAGGACAGGAGGTAGTTGTGTAATAAATACTTGAAAACAACAGTAAAGCAAATATGTTTCCCTGGGGAACTTCTTTGCTAAGGGGAGGTGGTAGGGATAAAATGATCTTGACTTTGAAATAAGTGTGATAAGAAATATTGGATTCAGGTTGCATTGTTAAAGCTAACTCTGTTTTCTTGGAATGAGTGAAGGAGGAGGAAATGGTCAATAAGAGCAAAAGCTTCTATAAATCCAATGAATTGTGCTCCTTGAAGTCGTCTCATTTACCCATGTTAAGAAAGGTCTAATCTGCTAGTGACCATAGTGGTGTCATTATGCTTTCAGCCAATGCTGTCCAGGAGTGAGGAGATGGTACTCTTGGATGTTAGTTGACAGTTGGTTGTAGATTAGGTTTCCAAGCATTTTTCTAAGTGTTGGAAGGCCAGAGATAGAGCAGAAGTTGGAGGACTTCTCTGGCTGATGTTGTTTGGGAAGGGGTTTGATGTGCACTTTTTCATATGTCTGGCATTGTGTTTTGAGTTGAGCAGAGGTTATAAATGTGGAGCAGAGCCAGTAATCAAACACAAACTTTCTGCTTCATAGGTAGGAGCCTTCATTGTAGGAGTGTAATCCTGAAATGATTGGGATGTCTACAACTAGCATCCGATGTGTGGGATCTGAGGTAGATTGAAAGCTCATTTTTGATGATGTATTATCCAAGAACATACATGTCTACAGGGGTCTACTTCCCTTACCTGAACACCCACATCACCGACTTTCACTTTACCAAGACGAACATACCAACAAACAAGAAGAGACCAACATCTGGAACACTGAAATTCCACTTGAGGTAAGTAACCGCTCAGCCATCCTGTTGAACTTTGCCCCTTACCACCGTGGTAGTGCGATCTTGGAGTTGGCATTTTGGATTTCAGTCTTCTGGTTTGTCGGTGTATTCATTTTGGTAAAGTGAATGTCGGTGACGTGGGCATTTGGGTAAGTGAAGTAGATCCAGCTACAGGCATGCTATTCTGCAGTTGTAGGGAAGAATGACACCCATAACTCACAGCCCAGGATTAAGCTTATCACTATTCCATTAATCTATGAAAGGACTGTGTCAGGAAGTACTCAGTCATTTACCACTAGTAAGAATATAAATGCTTGTGTACATCCTTAATCAATTATGCTGGGCAACAAACAGATATTTAAGTTTTTGCAATCTGGACTGGTATTTTAGGGGACATTTTTGAAATGAAGCCCTTTTATCCACTGGATAAGACTTGGAGGAGATAGTTACCTCATTTTAGAGGTCAATTAGGAGCACTGCTATGGTTAAGTACTTGCTCAAGGTCACACAGTGTGTTAAGATTGAGGGTCTCAGACTCTGGAGTATAAGAAGAAACTGGTATGCAGTCTACAGCTGTAATCGTCTGTGTTGTATTTTTAATTTAATTTAATTTAATGAATTCATTTTGCATTCTTTTTCCTTTCTGCAGCTGACCCTCAACAGACCCCCAGTGCCTATCCTTGATCTCTGGGTACACCGACTCCTCCTGCACTTACTCTGATACAAGTCAGGGACATTGTGGAGATTAAGCTGTCTTATACATACAAACATGCAAATATTTCAAGCACAAGTGTCAGCACCCATCTAGCCTGCCAATATACCAAAACAGTTAACTCGCATAATAAGTGACCAGTTTGTTTTTTAAAAAAATAGCTGAAATGTGTTTGCTTTAATGTAATGCAGTAGTTTGTTCCATGTGTCAGCTGCTCTCTTAGAGAACCAGTTAGTACACTTCTCATTCCAACAGAATTTTCTACATAGGTTGTCTGATGATTCTCTGGTACGTTTTGATAACCTCAAACATTCCCAGAGGTAGTTGTCTCTAAATGCCATATATACCCGAAAAAGATGTCCACATAAATATCAGTATGAGACAGTGTACAAGTTCAGGTATTTGTCTTTCATAATAACTTACATTTTCACAGCCATAGATACCCTTGGTATATTTATGCTATACTCTTTCCAGTTTACTCATGCTTGTTTTCTTATAAGGTTTCCATATTCTTAATTGAATCTAATGCAATTAATCAACAATGAGTTCATCATTTCTGAGTTCCCTGACTTTATAGATCTTTTTATAACCTATAATTGGTTGATATGATTAGAAAAACGCAAAGCTGGATCTACATATAATCAGGCCATTAAATAAAGCTACAGTTTCAATCACTGTGTGTTGTATCAAACATTTACCTTTCGGTTTGTCTCCCAAATGTAATTAGATTAGTTTTTGATAAATGCATCAGAATATTATTCTCCTGTGCCCATATGGTCAATTTAGTCAAGTTATTTTGCAGATATGCCCTCAACTGTAACACAACTATTCAGTTTACCCAATTTTAAGTTATCTGCATACAGACTATAGAACATTTCAGATGAAAAAGATAGGCCTGAAAGATATGATCTAAACAAATATGGCCCTTGGACAGAGCCCTGTGGGACACCTGAGTGTAACCAACATTTCACCTGTCCAATTGCTGTATGATACTTGCCATGTCCTATGTGTATTCCATGTAACTATCCATCTTATCATAAGTACATCAATACCTACTTGCTGTAATTTATTGATCAGTGTTTTGTGGGTAATCCTGTCAAATCCTAAAGTTAATTCTATATAAATTACATGACTGTACAATTTTTCATTCATAGTTGTTCTGTTCTTATAGAACATTATGTTACAGGTCATAATGAATCTGTTTTCAACATACGAATACCGATGAATGGTTTGGAGGTCTCGTCTTTTCCAAGTCTGACAATAATTTATCCAATATTACCGTTTCCATTATTTCTCTACAACATGAACTGAGATTTAAGGGTCTGTATGACCCTGGATTTGTCCTACTCCCCTTTCCCTCAAAGACTGATTTAATAAGTACATGGCTCCAATCTTGAGGACTCTCCCCAATTTTTATACAACCTAGCGCTTTATAGATAAAATGGTACTGAAAGTTCTTGCTGGTGTTCTCAGGTCATTATTACTAATTTTGTCTCCCCCCTGTACTTTGTTTGGATCCAGTTTGCTTAGCTCTTTTTCAATATAATCTAATTTGATTTCAGTATCTGAGGTTACCTGGATGGTCACTAGGACAATCTATCACCACCTTTGTGGAGCCAAACTGTTTTGCATAAGATTTTGTAAATATATCTATAGTCTGTTTTTTCTGCGAATAAATTTTAGAATCTACACAGTTTATCATTCTGTATGTTTTTGCTCCTTCCACATCTTATGTATCTATAAAATGGTCTCTTGTTATACTTACAATCTTTATATAAATGTTCTTCAATTTTTTTCTTGAGCTTATCTCACATTATGTCTCGTTTGTTTGTCCAGCTTATTTCAGTTTTCAAAGTTGTACTTCAACATCTTTTCCTTTTTTATTTTTTTGTTTCTCATCTTACCTGGTATCTTTTTCTTATAGAAATATATCCCAATGACGTTATATGCCTAGATCCTGATGTTAAACATTTTTTTTTTTAACTCCACCAATTTCTCTTTCAAAACTTTCCACATTTTTTCTTAAATTTTTCCAATGAACATATACATTCCACTATTAGTTTTGCATGGTGACTGTTTTGCTTCCATATAATCTGTAATTAAGCTTCTCTGCATTGGTTTAGATTTCTGTTTGCAGAATTGTCTAGCAACAAATTAACATGTATAACCCCGTGATCACTGCACATCAACAACGGTAAAACTTGACATGAAGTAACAGTAATTTCTTTTGGAACACAAAACAATGCCTAGTATATTCTGTTCCCTAATGTTTTTTACAGTCTGAGACAACTGTTGCTCCTAAATATAAATTGTGAATAATGTCCTCACTAATGTTGTTAAATGAATATTATTTCAGTCTGTTTCTGGTAAATATAAGTCCCTAGTCACTATTATTCTTCCCTTGTATATTTCATGCAAGAAATGTATGAATTCCTCTAGGTCATCAGCACTTTATATGTTCCAGGTTTGTCTTTATTGCTACAGTTACACACTCTATAGTATTGATGGTATCACTGAACATGCAATAATCACAGGTCTCATAACTATCTTTAATTCCTATCATAACACCTCCACCTGATATTTTGTTAGAATGTCTGTTACAGTAAAAGCATTTATACCCAGATAGAACTGGCTTTCAGTCATTGTTCTTTACCCACGTTTCACAAGGAATAACAGTCTTCTAGGAACGTAGCAAGAAAAAGTTATTCCTGCTCCTAGTTATGTGTGAACTGTTAAATTTTCTACCTGGCAAAAATCCTGCCTTGTGTTTGTCAAATATTGCAAAACATCTGCTACAAAAATTATCTTTCCTGATCTTAACAAATGCATACCATCTTGTCTGAACACGTGCGCCCAGAATTAGGCTTGGATGCTCAACACATTTCCATTGTTAGAAATGGGACATTTTTTTTTTCATGTAGGTATTTTCCCAAAAAATATTTTCATTCACAGTGACCTGACTCTCCTTTGTATATGTGATTTGTGAAAAAAAATACGTCCCAATACCTTTATAAGCTATGCTATCTAAGATAACTGCAAAAGTTCCCTACTAACAGTCAAAGATTCCTTGCAGATTAGATCATTTTTTACCAAAGTGAATAAAAACAGATCCGTACTTCCACACATTAAGGTTTTAATCTCAGCACTGTCATTCTGCTGCCTGGAGTGTTTTTATAAAACATTTTCTTATCACCCTCATCCCATACGCTGATAACACTCCATGAATTGGTCATGCAGTGGGCAAACCCTGCCAAACTGCCCCTCAGTTCTGAAAAGGGTAGATGTTTTAAGCCCTCCCACAGTTATTTCTGTAGTCTTAGCCAAAGAAATGTGTGTTGTATATCCTATGCAAACAGACTTCCCTTCTTCCGTCAAAGTATAGGCACACCTCTCCTATATGCCAGTGCTTCAAAGATGCATTCTACTTATCAAACCCAGAATGCCTGCTTCATATGTAGGGCCTTATCCATCTGTACAAATAGTGTTGGCTAACCTTATATAAATTTGTACTCTTTGTTTACTTGGCAAGTCTTTTAATTCCTTGCAGAAATGGTACAAGTTCTACTGTCTCTTTTCCTTCATCATAAGGCCCAAACTGTGTACTGGACATTTATGCAGGATTCATTTATTCTGGGTTAACAGCAAATCTCTTGAAAATAAAAAAGTGGCCTTCCTTGTAGATATTTTGAAATGGTTTCACTTCATATTGTCGAAAGCTCATTTCATCAAATATCAAAACAGCGAGACAAAATCATTGAAAACTCAAATTGTCGAAAACTCATAAAATCGAATCTCAAATCACTGAAAACTACAAAGCAACTAGAAATAACATCCCACAGAGTTTTTGCAATGTTTATGAAGGGGGGAAGCACCCCTGCACCTCCCATGTGGGGAGTTCCACCCCCCTCACCCCCGTACATTAAATATTCCAACTCCAAGGTCGCACTACAGTGCAGGAAAAAGGTAATTTCCTAACCCCACTGCAGTGCAACCTTGGAGTTGGTATATTTAATTTTCATAGGGTGTGGGGTGTGGGACGTGGGGCGTGAAGCCCCCCACTTTGAGGGTGCAGGGGGGCTTGCCCCCCCTGCATAAATGTAGTAAACAGTGTCTGGGATTTTATTTCTAGTTGCTTTGTAGCTTTTAATGATTTGAGATTCGATGTTATGTGTTTTCGACGATTTGAGTTTTTGATGATTTGGTCTCGCTGTTTTGAAATTCGATTAAATGAGCTTTTGACGATATGACGTGAAACCTTTGAAACAGTAACGATGAACCCAGTGCATTTGACAGTCTTGTTCTCCTGCTTTCCATATGGTGATGTGATACATGTCAAAACTGAACTGTTTTAGCTATAGGTGTACTTTATGATGGAGTATTGCCCATTTTTTTTGGAATCCACTTACATTCTTTCTAGTCCATATCACCCTTTCCCTTTTCTTGCACTCTCTGTGTCTGTTTTGTGATTTTCCTTCATGTGACACTATCTCCGTTTAGTATAGCCTTTCAGCCTCTGCACCTTTTGTTATGGCCTAACTGCTTTAGGCTAGTTATCTATCTACATCTCCCCGGTGGTGCAGAGGTAGCATTGTTGCCTCACAGCAAGAGGTTCTCCCGTTTGATTATCAGCTGGAGTGCGGGGAGTGCCTTCTGTGTGGAGTTTGTATGTCCTCCCTGCTGGTTGAGTGGCATTCCGAAAGACATGCATGAATGGGCGTGCCTTCGTTGAAGGTTGGGCATCAAGCTGGCAACTCGGCACTGTGAAAATATACTTCCAATCATTAGCAGACCGGAGTTCCGCTGTGGTGACACCTAACCGGGAAAAGCCGAAAGACAACAACACCTATCTACATCTCCCCCCATATGAACATCATTTAGAATATGGCATATGTCTCCTGCTCTACATTTGGTCATTTTAGCTTTATGTTATGGTATTTTATTTAGTTTATTATTTTATTTTGCCTTTTGTAAATTAACTTGTATGGTAATTCTAAACATGTCCATTATAAGGAATTCCCTATTTGTTTTCCATATAATCATGTGATGATGATGATTACATGAAATTTCCTTTTTGCTCTTCCGTATGATAATAATAATAATGCATACTGTATGTTTTAGGCCGATGTCTTTCTTTACACCACTACACTGCTGTTTTAATGATTTCTTTTTATAATACACTTATGCAATGAGACTTTTTATTAAAATGTTTCTCATTCAGATCCTTTTATGTGACACCATGAATTAATGCTTAAACAATTAATTAAATGGCATTTTCTTGGCCCCATTGTCTGATGGCCATCAGTCACCCTCTTGGGCAATTGATCTATTAATTCCTCCTTTTACTGGGGAGGGATTACTGAGAAAAGCCTGGACCATGGCAGCCATCTTTTTTTTTTCCTGTCAAGGCTTATATTCTGTATATGCTAACTGAAATCCAGTTGGCCTTTGTGATGCATTTGACACCTCCATGTGATGTGACCAATTGTCTTTGCCCCCTGTTTCATCCCTGTCTTCAGAGGAGATGCTGCCATGAGCCATCTGCTTACAAGCATCCAGTTTGCTCAGATTTGAATCTATTGTCCATGCAAGGAAAAATCGGGTAATTGTAAAGCATGTCTATTTTTATTATACGCATTGCAGTTACTAGAAGTGCAGTCAGAGGCTAGAAATTAAACTCTGAAAAATGCACCCTTCTTTTATAAGGCAGGGACTTGTAAGGAGAACTTATAAGTTTTTATGTAATAAAATGAGAATGTTTATCCTACCTTTGCTACCTGCTAAAAAAAGACACAAGCCCAGGCAACTGTAGAATCGTTACACCAATTTAATAAAACTTGAAGCGCTTTTCGTTTGCAGTTTTGTAAACTTTATCAGCAGTACAATTACACAAACTAAAATCATCCTTAAAATAGTCACTTGATCAAAAAACGCAGGGCAATCAATTAATGAATGCTTAAAAAGACATTTCCAAAAATGCATGTAGTGTGTCAAAATCTATGTAGCAAAAATTACATTTATAAAAATGCCATGTATTAAGTTCTATGGTTAATAAAGGTACCTTAAAAACTTTGTACATACTAAAAACTGTAAATAAACATAAATAAACATACCCATTAACACTAATTCAAAATACCAGTGAGTACTGTAACAATAACTACCCATGTTGTTACCAACTTAAACAAAAAATGAATTCAAAATTTTGATGACAGCATTTACCTTTGCAAACTCTTGAGTTTGAGAACACTGCTAATAGAGCATGCCTCATTTAAACCCAGAACATTATATGCATTAAGTTTAAATTTAGGGCAATTGACTATGTCTTGCAGGATGCTAGAGGGGGTCCTTTCCCTCTTAAACTTGAAGAATTAGAACTAAAGTGGCAGATTAAATGAAAAGCACTTCAAGTTTTATTAAATTGGTGTGACGATTCTACAGTTGCCTAGGCTTGTGTCTTTGTTTCGAACAATTGCTTGTGCCTTGAATTTTCCTACCTGCTAAATACACGGATTTCCATGGTTCTGTTAGTTTCCTCACTTGAAAGTAAATATTTTTTTTTTTTGTACAAAATTGCCCTAGGCCTTAAATATATCAATAAATTGATGTTTCCCTTTATTATGGCACACCCATATTACATTGTGCCAGGTGACCCCTCTCCAATACTATGAATATAGAGTTGTTTATCATACTTAAGATCATGATGCATTTATGAAGCAGGAAATGAACCTGGGCACAGAGGACAGCCTTCACTTTTCAGTACAAGAAATTAATTGCTTTGCTGATTAAAAAATACATATAAAAAGCATATTTTGAGATGACAATATTTTTTCTTGGAATTATAGACAAAATATTTATCTTATTTATCCATCCATACACAACTCCTTTTTTGCCTTTGTTGCACATGAGGTCATGGTGCTACTTTAAAAAGAGATGATCATCTAAAGCCAAGTTTCACTCTGACAGGTGGCTAGCCATGCAGCATAAGTTCTTCCGTAGCACACTTACACATGCATGCACACTGACACCTATGAAAAATTTTAGAGTGTAAATTCCACATACTACAGGTATTTCTGGTATGAAAGGAGACTGGAGCACCCAGAAAAAACCCACGTGCCTCTGTACAGAAGAAACCCAAGCCAGGAATCAAACAATTGAATCTATTTCCATAAGGTGACAGTGCTATCCACTGTACCACTAAGGTATGTAATACTTTATATAAACTATAGAATAAAATTTGTACTTTATGAAAACATTTAAACTAACAAACCAATTTAACTATTATAGGAGTTTTGTAGTCTGCACTCAAACTCCCCTGAGCTTATCCGACAGTACCAAGTCTGCAAAATGAACCCCCTTTATCTAACATGTACCAGAGCTGTGTGGTTATTTCGATACAAGTTCCTCTTCTGTGTGGCTATTTTGCATCACTGCATTCCCCGGATAAATATTTCTTTGTATTTCATCTCCTGATAAGTACACTAGAAATGGATGAACTTCTTATTGAATAAGTGCTTTCCCTTAGCCTTCTTGCCGCCAGCATACAGTGGATATTTAAGACACTGCACTTCACTTAATACTCTCAGAAATAATCAGTAGTGTGATGGAAATGTGCAGTTTTAATATCTTGACTCCTGTCACACACACACAACCCATGCTATTAGTATGAAGGACTCAGTGCTGGGGGAGCAAATGGTTGTCACTAATGAAATGATTCTTTTGAGCTGTGATTTAGGATCTGCATTGCCCAGACTGGGTAAGATCTTACTAAGTGTAATGCTACTGGCTGTTAAAAAAAAAAAAAAACAGTTCGTGGAAAATGAAAATCTAAATCAGCAGTGAATGAAGTCTTGAATATTTTAAAGTAAGTAAAAGAACTGGACATGAGATCTTTTGAAGAGGGAAGGTAGAAAGTTCATATAAATAAATGGAATGTGTGGGGAAAGCTACAACCAGGAATAATATTTAACAGGAAGAGTGACATTTGAGGGAAAGCAGGAAGTCAGCAATTTCTTATACTGAAAAGAATGAAAATTGTTAAAAAGAAAATGTCTATATTGGATGGAAAAAAAGGAATGTTATGGTTTATTTGTTTTTTCTGTTACTGTCATGTCCAAAAAAAAAAAAAAAAAGGTGAAGGACTTGTCCCAAGGATCAGTTTGCTTTGCTTTGCTTGATATATGAATACTTTAAGTTGTCCTACCCCCTACAGGAAATTGCAGGTAAATACAACAACCTAAGGGAGTAGAGGCAATGCAGATGTGTGCTATTTAATATACTGCACCATGGAAGTCCCAGAATCTTGATTACAAAGTATAAAGTAAGGATAGATTTCAGGAAATTCTTAATATATTTTTAGAACTATGATCTCACGTACCCTCTGTGGTTAAATTATGTTAGCCTTTCCAATATCTAGATTTTGCTGGGCTGCTTTTGAGGCCTTATCTAGCCTTGTTCTTAAATAATATGCTTGAGATGACTAAGGGAGATCCATCTGATGTAGTAAAACTTGATGTCTTAGGAAAGAAGGTGACAGAGAAAGAAAACAATCTGGAAACAATATTTCTAACACCCAGTATCTTGCCTTTCCAGAGATGCTGCGTTCTAATGTCCATTCATACTTCCTTCTGATTTTAACCTTTTGTGATTTATTTTGATTAACACCATTGACAGCTGCAAAACAATAAACTGTGTTAAGTGAAGATGTCAAGCAAACTGTCTTTTGAGGTAGTTACTATTGGTACTACTGATTTTACAAGTAACTTTCCTCATGTCTTCTCTATACTATGATTAAGTATAAAAGGAAAAGCGGAATGACATATAGTGGCATGCATACTGCTGTGAAATGTTTTTCTGCTTCCCAGAAAGATCACATTTAAAGAAAGTATCAGTTTGCAGTATGATTTGTCTATTTCTTTTTCCCTGTGTGTATGTCAAAGTGCATTGGCTTTAAATAAAAATAGTTCAACACTGTTGGAGTCAGGATGTTAACAGGAACTCTGGTGCTGACCGAACAAGTATAAAAACTATGTAGTCCAAAGAAAAGAATCTTATAATGTAAAAAGAAAAATATTTCAGTGGTAGAATTGAGACTTTGACCGATATGTATGCACTTGTGGCAAATCATGGAAAAATGAACACATTATCATATTCTTGGATTGTTTTGTTTCCAATGCATATAAATTAAAATAATATTAATAATTTTGACTGGGGTAACAGAATAAGACAACGGTGACTGAACAGTGTAGCTGTATGTGATATCTGGCAGAACGTGTGGGAGCTTTATTTTATTTGCACTGGTGCTACTTCAAGCTGTTATACTAAAAAATACAATTTTGCTTATTTATTTAAAACATATAAACATATTTGTTGGATTCAAAATATTTGAAAATTTAGGCTGATTACACGTTTCTATTTTTAGAATGGATTATTGAATTATATTCAATTAAACAGATACTAATTTTTTTCTGTTACTAAATGAAAGAAAAAAATAGATGAATAATTTACGTACTGCAGATAAGATTTTGAAAGTTCTGTTGCAACAGTCCCCTTAATCTGGAGACAAAATTCTGAAGTGCAGCTCAGGGCAGACTGAATGGTTGTTAATATTTTAAGGTGCAGCACTATGCTTCAGTGAGCTCCTGTCTGTCGTGTGAAAGAGAATGACATTTGAAAAGTGATATGTTCCCATCAGCTAATGTTGGATGCCATAAATGAATTATGAAACATCAAAAGGTCCTAAAGGATCTGATGAAGGTGAGAACTGCCCACGGATGACTGCTTAACAGCTCCATGGAAACAGCTGTAGGTTCAAGGGGCTAGAAATGAACAGGTAATACCACTTTCTGAGAGATGTAACAAGAAAGACGTTAGTAACAGCAGACCTCAGCAGTGGGAAATTTGTAACATTTCTGTTGCTAGATGATGTTGTATGGAACTCTACATATAAAGCCACAGAAAGTATGGTTTTGTGAAACTCATCATGCTAACTAAATTGTACATTTACACATTATAAATGAGATTATAAGGATCATTTGCACATAGTTAAGTTTGCTTTCAGTCACCAATCAGTGCTGCTCAGGATTAAGAGATACAACACTGATTAAAGCAACTGTGTTATGCTGAAGCAAAATATAGTAAATATCTTTAAGTCACAGGAAAAAGTGAATTAATTATGTATTATAAACCTGGAATGTCACACGATGGAAAGGCACAGGAAAGGAATAATAAGATCCATTGCATTTTCTGCCTTTGCATGTCATCTGGACTTTGTACTGTGAGTTAGCCTTTGTTTAATAAGCCGCAGGATTCATGAATCCTCCGTGTAAGACTAAATAAGTCTTACTCGGAAACTGCAGTTGAATGGTATGAAGTCAGTGTGCCGTGCATATTCATGAGGGCACACTTACTCCACTCCAAGTCTAACACTGACCATGCAGGAAGGCAGGGGGCGTGTCTGACTGTCGAGCAGTCCAAAGGTCCATGCCCCTGCAAGTGTCTGAATTGTGAAATGTCAACACACATGAACAAATCCGCTCAAATGTCTACATACTCAACACTACACTCATTGTAAACCCCCAGTACAGTTATAAAATGTAAAACTTAAAATTTTTTTTATAATTCCCAATATAGCTGCCCGTATTCGCGCATGTTTGTGTGGGTGTGCCCATTGCTTAGCTGCAGTTAGCAGTTTTGACTGTGAAGAGCATAATAAGAAATGTTTATGCAAATTAAGTCAAATAGCAATAGCGTAGTGGTAGAGCCTTCGCACAAAGAGGAGGCATTCACGGTTCGAGTCCCACCACTCCCCTTTCTATTTTATGTTTTAAATTAGTATATGAAATAATTCCTGACATAGATGAATAAAATTTTACTAAAAAGCATTGAAATGGCCTATGTATCAGTGAACAAAATGTATATATATATGTAAATATAAGAAGGATCTTGACATATAATTGCCCATAGTTAAGCAGCACTTTACCCACTGCAATGTAGTTGCCCGTAGCTAAGCAGCACTTTACCCAGCACAATAGGTTTGCGCGGAGATGCGTACTGCACTAACCAGCGCACCGTAGGGCAACGTGGAACAGCGTAGAGCAAAGATGCCTAAACACAGCCACACCCCCTAGCCTGTCTGGACAGTAGTAAAATAAAAAGCAATGACAAAGTTCGAACACGGGACACTGTGCACCATAATCAAAGTACTGAACCACTAAGCCATGATAGTTTAGGATAAATATCCACTGTTAACATACATATACTTATAAATGGTAGATTAACCATTGCTAAGCAGGTCTGCAGTCAGCCGAGAATTTTCAAAAGCAGCCAATCACAAAAAAGTGTGGGAAATGCAGCATATTTAAGCTCCATAGGTGGGGATACTCACCATAACTGATTTTAGCTCCCATCTGCAGTTAGAATGGCTGGTGTTGGAGAGGGTACTCGCTTTTGAGCACAACGTTGGGGCATCAAGTAGTCAAAATACATGGTTTGGCTCCTTGTCCACCGTCATAAGTCAAGACTCCTGCAGTGCCAGTTCCAAGGGATGGAGTACAAAGCAGAAGCTTGGAACCGGTTAGCTCATGATCTCATCAGTGGCACAGGCATCCCTTGGACTGGTGAGCAGGTCCATCACCACCATGCAGACCTGAAGAGATGGAAGCAGGACCTACTGAACCAATGGATACAGGAGGCCCGTGACATGCAAGATGCTCTACTACTGAGTAGGTAGCAATGGAATGCAGTATGTAAGACATGCTAATTTAGTCTATATAATGGATAGGTATGTCTCAATATCCCTTCATTTACTTCACAGCTGCAGGTGTCTGTGCTGTGAATCAGCAAGCCTATGCAGATAGGCTGTGCCACCAGGCAGGTTAGTAATTATTCTGCATGTATTGTTATATAAAATAGGTGAGAGAGCCTGAAAAAAAGTATTGTAACCCAATAATACAGCTATAAAATGCCCTGAATAATTCATCTGCATGTACTGTTATATAAAATAAGTCAGAGAGCCAGAAAAAGATTGTAGTAACTCATTAATAAAGGCAAAATAAGTCCGGAATAATATCTCTGCATGTACAGTCATATAAAATAAGTGAGTGAGCGTGAAAAAGAGTGTTGTAACCTATTAATAAAGGTGTAATATGTCTTGAATAAGTCTTCCGTATGCACTATAATATCAAATAAAGGAGAGAGCCTGTAGAAAAGTGTGTAATGTAATTAATAAAGGTATAATACTTGGAGTGTGTCTGTGTCACTTACTTTGAAATGTTGTTGCACCCTTGACTTATATAAATAGTACTGTTGTATTAAGTGCTGTCAACCCACAGTTGGGCAGTCCCATATAAAGTGGATGAAGGAAGTGCCAGTAGCTGTGAAGCATATATATATATATATATATATATATATATATATATATATATATATATATATATACAGTCCTCAACAGTCAGTTAATGGCTGGCATGCATAGGTAAATCTGGCACACGAGTAGCTTGTTAATGTGTTCCCCAGAAATGTGAGTGTGCTACATGAAATGTAGGGTTCTGTAGAAATTTAACTGAAAATGTCATGTGAACACATCCAGATATGTAGATATATAAATATAAATAAAATATATAACTACATAGCAGTAACATCTGCATCTTGGACAGTTAGTATGTCAGATATAGGTCAGGTATATAATGAACTAACCAAACCCATTACACAACCTAATGCATGTTGCCTAGTGTAATAATACATGTAGGGGATATACACCTGCAGTCAATAGCAATGTAGTGTAGACTAAAAGTACTTATAAGATGTTAATGGAGGTTTTTTCTACACCCTACTGTATGTGCATAAACAATGCAATTCCACACCTCAATGGGTATGTCTAATCTCAAAACATTTGTTGTTACATATGTCCTATTGTTCTATAAATATCTGCATTTACTTTGACGCATGTGCCCTGTTCAAACACCACAATCTTGGTGGCCTGTTGCCACCAATCATCCCTGCATGCTGTTGTAATGTCCACTGTTGTTCAATATATGCATGTGTCATGCTTGTTGTTCAACTGTTGGAACCCTGGTGTTTTGGGTTAATGGGAATATTACTGCATGCTGTTACAACTAATTTGGAATGCTGTTGTCTATGTTGTAATTAAACACACCTACTCACAGAACATATGGGAAGGCCGGTCCCAGCGGACCCACCTGTTCCTCCTCAGCTGGTGATTGCACCTGGCACCAGCAGGTCCGATGCCAAGCCCAGGCTCCCCTCCTCCATTGGTCCTGTGCCACCTTTGGGTGGAAGTGCTGCAGGGGATGGGGCTCGTCCCCCCATGCAAGCGTGGGTGGAGAAGGGCCACCTGTCACCCTCCAAAGGGTCCGGGATGTGGTGGGTATGGAGATCCAATGTTCAATTGCTGATCCCCTACACCAGCTCAAGGCGAGAATGGTGTGACTCACAGGTGAACTTGCCCCTCCTACCCAGCCCCCAGCACAGCCACCCTCGGGGCTGTGAAGGTGCAGTGGTGACTGCCCATGGGTGGGGATCTCAGCTCCACTGTTACCATCCTTGGGCTTATGGGCTTGCGATTTCCAAACATCCATCCCCACCAATTGTGTTCACCCACCCCATGTGTCATACTCCACCCCTGTATGCGTCTTGTTTGTCTTGTCTGTTAACCTCCCCAACCTACCTCCCCAAATATACCTACTTCCTCTACCTCACATTCCACTCTCACCTGAAAAAAAAAAAAAGAAAAAAAGGGCAATCTGTTCCCACAAAAGAATTATGCCCCATACATAGCTGCCCATTTCGCACATATGTCCGCTGGACATGTAAACTGATAATTATAATTGGCAGTACAACATACTTTGTTGTCCTCACCCCTCTCTCAGGGGTGGAAGGTTTCAGATTTCACTCCAAATTTCTAACATATGCACAGCTGTTGCTGGTAAAGAAATGGGTAGCTATGGACCTTCCCTCACCCGTCCTGTACATCCTGAGCTGGTTTCCCTACTGTCTTTCCCTCTTTTTGCCCCCTTTTTCACACTTTCCTATCTCCCCATTTTCTTTTCTTTCAAAGAAATTAGTGCAGGGGTTAGTGGGAGTGAGCACTTTTAAGCAGTAGTTAGCGGGTTTGAGCGAGTGTGCACGTGTACGCTTAGCGTCACGCAAACTCGCACAAACCTGCTTACAACTGCATAAAAGTGCCTTAGTCACTCTGTATGTCAGGGCCATTGTTCTGCTCAGCAGCAAAATAAAACACCTCTGTCTCTCTCGAACCCCAGACCTTGGACACACTAGACTGCATGAAGTACCACTAAGCCACAGCAGATATACAATAACTTGGTGCTGAAATAAATATATAATGCAATACAGTGAGTGAATGTAAAGCAAAAATAGGAAGGCCATAACACAAAGCTTGTTCTGTGGATCTTTACCAGCATTTGCTGTGGAATTGCATTACATGATTGTGATAAGAGAAACAGCCATTCTAGTAGCAAATAATGTTATAGAGGCACTTTACAACCCCACACAGTATCATAGCAGGGCAAACACTGGCATATCTGTTTAGGGCAGAGGCCATACTTCCTAACTGTTACTACTTTTCAGGGATGTCCCTGATTGTGAAACATATTTTAGCTGTGTCCCTCTGAATCCCTCTGAAAAGTACTGATGTTAGTCAGAAAGGTGGGGTATTACACAATAAATAATGACAATAATAACAGTAGACACCGCTTGTACTTCATAAAAGGTGTACTAATCCATATGCACTGCTTCACTCAAGTCTAGACTTACTGTCTCTATTATTTGGAAGGTGTACCTCACTTTTAACTACCTATCCCTGACTCCATGCAAATATGTATCTGAGTGTTTCAGAGGCCTGGCAGAGGCACAAAGACACAGGCATATCAGTTTTTCTGCTGTTACACACTCTGCAAATAGCTTTGGGAGGACTTCCACAAGCATACCCTTATGTAGGAGTACAACACAGAAATACCAAAGGATGTAGCCATGTACTGGTAGCAACTGACTGTAACAATGTCATTGTACCAGTGCTGAAAACACCTGTGGCTTGCACAGACAAAGTATAACAGGCTAACATCTGGCTACCATCTGGATAGGTTCACAGTTGGGAACTATGCAGACAGACCACCTGCCTTGATAAACTAACAGGTACACACCAATCCTTTAAGTCCAGTAATATAACATTCACACAATAATACATAATGGTCTCTGTATGTCTGAATCCCCACCCAAATTTTAAATATATGGGTGTGTTTAGGGTCTACAAAGTATGTAGGTAGGCATACTCAGTACTGGAATTGTCCAGTTTTCCTAAGAATCCTGTGCTAATTTCAACAATAAAAAACACAGACCCAGCAGAAGTGAGTACATTAATATGCACAGTATAGCAGTTCACAAACAGTTCATGTGCCAAAAGAATACTTCTCAATAACTACTTTTGTATGGCAGTTAATTATATAAGTAGAAAAGAAACTATATACTCACATATACATTGTGTAAGCATTTGTAGGGGTGAGTTAAACTCTACACTGATAGCCCTGTACTGGAACTGGCAACAGTCAGGTCTGAGTACAACATGTACACCACTGTCTACACCTCTAGATTCGGATATAAGAAGTATACCAACCTTCTGACTTAAACAACAGTGTCCACAGCAAACAAGCATGGGCCCCACTCTGGGAATCTGAAAGGGCTACGCTTACATAACTTAACAGTTTATAGCATTGGGCTGTTATGACAGTGAGTACTGCAATTAACACACAGCAGGCTGTATGCATTTACCAAATGCTGGGCACCAATTGGTGCAGAGGGCATCACATGCACATGTGCAGATACCTATAAAAGCAAACTGTACTTGTTATCCCCACATGCAATCATTACATTGCATGTGTTATAGCATCTGTAAACCTGGAGAGGAGTAAAAAAAATATTACTTAATAAAACAAAAATTGAATTAAGTAAAACAAATTTACTGAATTACTAACCAAAAATATTAATTAAGTAAAAAAAAAAACTTACCCCCTGGATTCATGAACCCTGCACCAGGTGCAGGTGTAGCATATGTGAGACAATGCCAAATATGTCCACCGAGCAATTCAGGTACGAACCAACTTCACGTGCACTACTGGCGTATGCCAGATCTATGAAGCCCTTGGCATAGGTATGCAAATCACCCCATGCACAGTGTCACACCATGCTAATGAAGGCATACAGCGATTCACGAAGTGGTGCAGGTGTAGCACAAGCCCATGGAAATGTAAACCAAAAAACATGGCTTACATTTTCCCAAACAGAACATTGGAGTTATGGAAGCGGACCAGACTCATGTATTACAAAGTTAACATATGCCAATGGCAAAATACACAGCCAATGGCACAAGGAAAGATATAGAACACCTAAAAAACAACATTTAATGTCATTTCCACAGTAACGCACAGTACAACTGCAGGGCATGTGTGTGCAAACAGGAATACAAAGGAAATATATACAAATGTCATAAAATCGCAATGAAAGACAAATTAGGATTGCACCATAATATGCAATGGTAGGCATGGCACACCACAAGCAAGGCGCAAGGGTTGCCAGGGGCCCACGACAGTGTTCGGTGCTGTAACTATGAATAAGTAGTCAATGCCATGCAAATGAGGCAGGTAATACTGAATCACAAACGTCCCACCGGATTAAGGATGTACCTGACGGCTCAGCGCTATAACACCGAGGAGTGTATCAAAGGTGATACATGACATCAGCAGAGGGGTGTGCTACCGTATCAGTAAGCACATTGGAGCAATGCAAATCTGGCCTGGCCATTGCTAAACAAAGCTGCAGGACAGGGGTGGGAAGGAGGGTATAGAACCTTTTAGCTGAGAGCACACATGGTGCCCAAAAGCGCATGTGTACGGGGATGAACTTGTGCCCAAAACCTGGTAAGCGGATGAATGCACCGCAAACAATAGCACAAACAGGAAGGTCAGGGGAAGAAAAAAAGGAAATGCCAAAGCAGGGTAATTGGCGTACTAATGAGCAATTAACACCAATCAAGTCACGGTGGCCAATCGAAGGCAGTAGACAAGCCTGCATGCAGAAACCTGCAAAACAGGATAGGGGAGGCATAGGATTGCAAAGAAAGGTGGGGAGGACCTTGAATGCAAAGATAGGAGAACTGTCATAGCAGAGCAAAGCAAACCCACAGTAGATTGGCAATAGCACACATTACACAAGATAAGCCAGGTGTAGGAAAGTACAAATGAAAGCAGGCAGCTGGATACATGAAAGCAAATGGTAGGTGTAACTTGCACAAATGTAAATGGAAGGGCAGGAGGTAATTCACGACATCCAAATGTAATGCAACATGAAAGGCAGCACAATAGTGATTCCGTAAATAAAACACAGAAGATACCCTGTAGCCACGATCGTACATACACACCCTATAACATCATCAGTGTTCACAGCAAGACAGTATAAAGTGTGAAAGCACCCAACACACACCTGTGTATTCCCAAACACTGCACCATAGGTGTAAACAGAGGGGGGACTTTTAAAATGTACATGTTGGGAGCTGCCATAGCTGTGATTCATTACCATGTGTTACAGACCGACGATGTTGTGGAGGATGATGCTGACAACCACTGTAGGCCTCGGAGGAGGAGAAGAGTGTTCAGACCAACGGTAACCTACCAGGGGCTACATGATCTGGAGATAGTAGAGTGTTACAGGGTGGACAGGGACATCTTACAGCAAATAGTAGAGCTGTGCTGGCCATGCCTGAGAACCAGAAACAACAGAGGGGAACCCATCCCAGTGGACACGAAGGTATGTGTAAGCTTGCGAATACTAGCCACAGGTACCTTTCAAAGGCCACCTGGAGATATAATGGGGATCTCACAGGCATCGGCATCCAGGGTACTACACCAGTTCCTGGAGGCCATGTTACCACATGCCAATGAGCATATAAACTTCCCCCGAACTCAGGAGGAGTTGGCCAGCAATATGCGTCACTTCCACCATGTGGCAAACTACCCGGAGGTACTGGGTGCGATAGACTGCATGCACATACAAATCAAGTCACCTCCCAGTAAGTATGGTAGATGCTACATAAACTGCAAAGGATTCCACTTCATCAACTGCCAGGTTGTGTGCAATGCCCAGGGCATTATCATGGATGTGTGTGCTGGCAGCCCTGGAAGCTTCCACGACTCCCATATCTGGCATGCCTCACAGCTGTATCAGGTATTTGTCAGGGGGGACATCCCACAAGATCACCTTGTGGGGGATGCTGGCTATGCACTGGAGCCATGGATGATGACTCCCATCAGAATTGCACACACACCAATGCAAGAACGCCATAATGAGGCATATGCACAAACCAGAATCATCATAGAGCGTGTGTTCGGGATGCTGAAATCACGGTTCTGGTGCTTGGACACATCTGGTGGAGCCTTGCAGTACTCTCCAGGCACATGTGCCCACATCTTCATAGTATGTGTCACGCTACATAATATGATCCTGCGGAAACAGCTGCAGCAGGGTCAAAATGGGGGAGGGCCTCACAGCCCACCAAAAGTGCCAAGGCCAACACAGGCACAGAGGGATCCAGACCATGGACACACTGTAACAGCCCCAGTAGGCAGATGGAGGCGTGCCCAATATGCCTATGCCTTGGCAAAGAGGGAACGTATAGCACATACCTTGACAGTGTAGGCTCCCACGGACTGACACCCCTCCCAACCTGCACACACAGTAACATGGATGGCACACAAACACGACTACCTGTAAATTGTGATGTATAGGTGGCCCACTGTGGAATCCTACATAGGCAGCCCTCAAACATTGTACACGCAACAGCCATTGGAACATGGAAATGACAACACCTGAACAGTAGATGCACCCATCAGCATCTGTCGGTGTTGTGTGTATAGGTTCCCAGGTACATCTGTAGGTACACGCCCAATTGTCAGAGGCAAAACACCAAATGGGGCAAACAGTGACTCCCGTCGCCACAACATCGAGTAAGCAACTGTCGCTTACTGGAGCAGAGGCAATCGCGGGAGCACATGTGTGTAAACACTGTCCTACACACAGTCATCATGGATTACCCTCCGCGTTACTGAGGGGCTCCACAAAATGTAATCATGGATGTTGTGTCAAGGCAGGGGATGTACCCATGATAGGCATTCGTCACCGCGGTATGCTGCATCCATGGTCATATGAAGGTGTAGCAAATTATCGGGTGTAGCTAATTGTGATATACATACCCAGTGCCGGAGTACAGCCAGTAAATATCACATGGACATACCATTAACTGGACCCATCAAGTTGTAAACTAACGGAGTTATCCATGTGAGTGTAGTGTGGAGTAACTGCTGTAGTGTGCTGCACAAACAAATTGACATAAATCGTGTACAACCCCCAGATGTCCAAATAGTACATGCAGTGACTGTCATGCATGTTCCCGGTCCCATGTCTCGCAAGGGATGTAACGTAATCCCGACGGTACAGGTAATGCATTCCGGATGCAGGTCATCAGAATATGTGTAGCACACATTAGCAGGAATAAGCGTTGCCCACAGCTGGTAAGCGATGTTTAAATATGACTATACAGATATGCGTGAAACAGGGCTAAGCATCACCGACCACTGTGCAGATCACGGTCAATGATATACAGAACAGGTGACACCAGCATTTGTCACCCCTGAACAAATAGCACCTGCTTTGAAGGGTAAAACGACCACTGCCAGAAGTGGAACAGGCAGTCGTGTATATAATCACCCAACACTATTGCTAGGCAAGATGTACGTACTGTAGGGTTGCCACAGTTCAAATGACCAATGTGGGACATACGCCAGATGTCTGCAGGACGACACACACCCAGCCAGGACAAAAACCAGAACGTCAGTTTTTTGCATAGATAAAAAGCTTAGTCTAGTAATGGTCGCAGGTACATGTTCCGTGTCCTGTAACATGTAGGTGGGTCAGATACAGAATAAGTGTGTCATGCAACTATGACATAAACTATAGGGAATATGTTTGTCCCAAAGTCACAGGACATTTGCTATGTTCACAAATATTTCGCAGGACGCAACTGCAGAAAGAGGGACTGTCCCTCGCAAAGTGGGATGGGAGATAATCTTAACCTATGGCAGGTATATAATGTGACAGGTACAGACACAAATGTGCGTAGTCCAGGAAACACAGTATACACTGACAAACACACAATGAAATGCATAGCGTGCCTGTCACCACCCCTGTCCGAGATTTGTATATATATATATATATATATATATGTAATATATATATATATATATATATATATATATATATATATTATAGATTCACTTCATAACATTGAAATATCAAAATACTGAAACTCAAAACACTGAAACCAAAATACTGAAACTTCAAAATCTTGAAAACTCAAAATACTGAAACTCAAAATACTGAAAACACATATTATGCGTAAACTCAGTTTAAACAACATAAATCATAACAATTTCTACCAAATATATACAAATAAATACATAGTGTAGTTAAGTGCAATCTTGGAGTAGATATATATAATTAGCAGGGGGTGTGGGTGGTGCAGGGGGGCTTGCCCCCCTGCATATATTTGGTAGAAATTGCTATGATTTATGTTGTTTAAGCTGAGTTTACGCATAATATGTGCTTTCAGTATTTTGAGTTTCAGTGTTTTGAGTATTCGGTATTTTGAGCTTTCAGTATTTTGGTCTTCAGTATTATGAAGTTTTGTCATTTTCAGTATTTTGAAGTTTCAGTGTTATGAAGTGAATCCATATACATATAAATATATATATATATACACACACACACACACACACACACACATATATATATATATATATATATATACACATATATAATACAGATAGAAAGGGCGATAGTGTGATATATGTCGATATACAAGGGGTCACTGACATCTGCAAATATATAGATAGGTCGACGACATTCAAAACACCTTTGAGGTACAAATAAACAGGATACCGCCAACTATGGAACGTGTCACACACTGACACGCATAACCAGGAGGCTGAAAGACAGAAAGAACACAGTACTGGAACAGTAGAACCATGAGCAATATGACAATAGTAAGGACATGTCGTCACCGCTGGTGGCGGTGCGGTCCATGTAGGTACCGTGCACATCTGTGGTTGTTAGTGATGTAGCATGTGTATGTGTGTGTTGAGGGTGCCATGTGTGTTCCCATGTGACTAAAGTGTGAGTGTGTGTCCGCATAGTGTGTCTGTAGGTGGGAATTCGGAGGTAGATGATTACGGTAGGTGCGGGTATAGCTAGCCGTAGGCATGCGGTAAACACCTGTTCCACATTGGGAGGGACAGCCCCCCCTGGGCAGGTGTGTCCTGACATGAAACATTACAAAGGGCAACTGTCCGAGAGTTTAGGACGTTAGTATGTCCCACATAATATGCAATAGTTGCAGGAAATACTCATGCCTGTATGTAAGAAACGGAAATGTTACATGCTAACCGATAAGTAGTGAAGGACCAAGAACAATTGGTATGTAATGAGGATAAAAGTATGTGCTATCCTGTGTACTGACCGTGGCCATATGTCAGCCTGTAAACACCACTGTGTGACCCGCAAGTGTCCAACTATAGCCATATGAAAAGGTGGCAAGCCATGTGACAGAGTGTCTGACACCAACACCACTGCAATGACTGCAAATATCTGGGACAGACTTACACGGGATAGCGGTCATTTACAAATATCCCTGCACATATCTCCTTACATCCGAAGGTATGGAAGTATCAACCGCACCTGCATACCATATAGAAACCAATTAACAATGGCCCAAAGTAAATTCCCGTAACAGAAGTCTATTAAGTGATAGCACTGTAATTAGGGAAGGGGCTACGTAGAAATGCAAGCCCCACAAAACCGTATATGCTACGTACACCCGACTACATCCCCCAGACTGGAAACAATAGCAATACAGACCGTAACCACAGCCCAAACATCTAGTTAGTCAATTACATCTACTGAACTGTTTACATACCTTGTGAGAGGCACATTTAAAGGCGCCATGCAAAATTGTATCCATCGTATAACGGAACAAACGGCGATATTACAGGTGTTTGCAATAGTCCTTTATCAGACGGGTGGGATAACAGGTACAGTCACAGGTAGAACCACATACTCAAGCCGTCACACACAATCCACGGGGGACATGACCCCAAAATAGACTTGGCTCTACACATAGCAGTTGCAATTACACACAACAAAACACAATACAGGCCGTCTCCCCGAAGGCAGGCAAATGGCAAACGCCCAAGTGGAGAATTCAATTATACCCGACTGCTGCCGTGTAATAGGCGAATGGAGTAGCTGCACAGCTGAAGTGCATATAATTAGTCACACTGGACCACCAATTGGTGGCAGTAAACCACATGTTGCAGGTATGGACGTATATAAGGATGACTTGCCAGATATGCAAACTGTATGCTCATACCGTATAACAGTTGAAAGAGTGATACAGAAGAGTGAGATAGAGATGAAACACCAGAACGATATCAAGGTATGTAGAACACTAACTGTATGTATAGTATGTTCTGCATTACGTAATGTCAGTGTATGCATAGCCTGGTTTGCAGTAATTAAAAGTGTCCACCCTGCATAAAGTGGGGAATGGTATTTATGTAGTGATGTCTTGCTGATCGTACTAATGCTTGTAGAAGATGTGCATCCAGCAGTGGGCCACACGGTAAACAGCACAGACACCACAAGGGATGCAACATGATGGCTTTAAACAGAACAATGTCATACGAATTCCAGTCCATGTGAGGCAGAGAATCCCAGTCCATGTGAGGCAGAGCCCCTCACTGACTCTGTTCAAGAGAAATCTTGACGAGTGGATAGGAGATCGTAGGTTTACCCCGGGAATCATTTCTGTATCACTGCTGGACAGAGGCACAGCAAACTAATGGGTAGAGTAGTCTCATCCTAAGGGGTGGTGAAAGCCACACACACTCTGGCTAGGCTTATAAATGCCCTAGGGCAGATAGCCTAGTATGAACCTATGAACCTATGAACGACCCGCCGTCAGTGGCAGGGTATGTCCAATAAGTATGTGCCATAGCAGGGGATAGTATATGTAGATATACTGTAACAGTACACATGTGTATGGGCATATAACGTCAATGACATGTCTAAGGTGGACCCTCTGTGCAAGTATGCTTTGAATTATAGGATACCATGTAAAGCATGTGTAATGTATAGTACAGTAGATTGATATGTCAGATATGTTACACAGGAGAACAGGCATATGATGCATAACAAAGGAATCATATAGTGATGTGAGTTGTATGTAATTAATATATGTATAAACAGTTATGATTAAATAAATAATATGTAATACACTCTGTGCATTTGCAAAGAATGCAAACATTACTCCCATACTAGAATAGCAGAAGAGATGTGACAGACAAACATGAACATGATTGGTGTGTACAATAACAGTATACATATGGCCTGTAGTTACAGGACATTGTAATAGCGTGACAACTAATCTAACTGGAAGGGCTATACCAGTAACCATGCACAAAGGACATGTAATAGCTCCACAGGTTCATAGTGGGGTACCATGCAGTCTGGCAAGTCTATGTGTAGCAACAACTACAGTGTGCACACCAGTGGCACCTCTCTAGGATAGTGTCCTGTGAACAGAAGAGCCATGTGTATCCTGCATCACTGCACAGTACAGCCACTGCAGTGATCTCTGGCGTACATGTGTCCACCATCCACCAAGCAAGGTATCACATGAACCCTGCTACTGACTGTCCATGCATGATGTATATAGGAATCATGTCCCAAAGCATGGTGAGTTTCCGGTCTGGGAATGCAACCCCTAAGCACATGCCACACACTGTCGCGTGTGTGCACATATCCATGAGCATCATGCTCATAGTGGCTATTGTGTATGTCGTGTATGCGGAGTATATCCATAAACATATTTGCAGACATGGGCCCTGTCTTGGCAGCAGACATCACCCCTGAGTATGTAGTCCGCAAATGTGTACAGATGTGGTGTCTGTACATAAGCCGCATACTTTAACAGTCGTAGCTCAATAAACATCATGGCGTTTTAATATTGAGTTATGTAAAGCTGTTGTGTAAGGTACACCCTAAGCGGGGTGTTGTACTCATGGATGTGTGTATACGTCTGGTGTTCAGAGGTACAATGGGTGCCTATGTACCAGCTACACACCCAGTACAGACATGTGTGGACACGTAGAAGGATATCCACACCACAGTGGCAATGTGGTAATCACAGGAGTGTGTGCGACATACATGTGTCTTACAAACATGTACAATGCAACATGTATGTAGAGGACTAACACCTATGTGATAACCAGTGGGTGGATGGTGTACTGCAGAGGTGATGTTCATACCAAGTGTCATGCAGGTATAGGCCATGATGTTCATATCGGTATCTGTCACAGTGACACCCATATGGATGGGGTCTGTATCAGTTGGTGGAGCAACAACGGTGCTCGGTATGCAGTGGTCTGCAAAGTTAGGCAGGGAAGTCCCCTCAGTGGTAGCCTGTACCTCAGGGAAGCATATACCAAACATGAGGGCCCCATGACTGAGGACTGTGGTAAGCTAAGTGTAACGGGAATGCAGTATGTGATATGGTATGCCACCCTCAGTGTGTGTGTCCCATCCATTAGCCACATTGCATAACATCCGGAGACATATGTTGTGATGTGCAGGTGGATGTGTATGTAGTCAATACCAGAATGGAGAACGGTGCTCAATGGCAGCGAGAGGACAATGCAGGCCGTGTGGACACCCGTTTTGTCATCGACTACTCTGGTGACTGTAGGAAAGGTGTTCAACAGGAGTGGGAGGCATGCTGTGGCCCCAACAAGACCAACCCAGCTGGCATCAAAGGATTGGAGCACAACAAAGACTCAACGAATGATGTTCATGATGATGTGCCCTATAGCCATGCATAGCAGTCCAGTGAGGTGCGTAGGGCAATTGTCCCAGTCGTGCATTGTGGCACCACCTGTGTGGAGTGTTACTGTCGCTGTGTGCCAGTCAGGGGCCACAATGTCTGGTACAAGGCTATTACTGAATATGGTGTCCCAGTGGGGAGACATGCTGTTCAGAGGTCTGTGTACATCACAGCCTGGGATATTGTAGGGTGACAAGGGGTCTGTGTCCTAGGACATATAGAGTGCAGATCAGTACTGTGTAGGTGTGATTGCAGGTACACTGCAATGTTCCTGCAAGGAATGTGGCCCTGCAAGGAGTGAGAGGGGGTAATGTTAGCATTGAAGCCATCAGACAGCATGTTGCCAACATCACCTGTCACTGTCATGTTCCAGAGTGACAGTTGTATGTGTGAGCAGATGTAGGTATTGCATACGACTACTGACATACCACCATAATGCCTTGTGGTACATCTCGGAATGTGTCACAGTAATGTGTACGTAGCTAGTTATGGAGTATGTGATGAGGGATCCTGTGGCCCTACCAAGGCTGACCAGTGAGTTACCCCACCCATGGCAATGTACACCACTGTGTAACAGCCCCCACCTGTTGTTGTAAAGTATGTCCGTGGGACCGCACCTCCAGAGTGTGGTCTGTAATCTGGTGTGTACCATTATGGCTCTGTGTGGAATAGCATGAACCATATTGTCGTGTATGTGCTATTGAAGTGCACTGGGGTATGTCTCAGCATTTGCATGTGCATTGTCCATCTGCACGTGTGTCACGACAACAACTACCACTGTCATACAACATCTGTAGTTGGTGTTGTAGTACTCATCTACTGTGTATGCCGTGAAGTGTGTGGTGCCGGTATGTGGCTAACAAGGGTGGGTAGCAGATGTTCGGATTCCACCAATGAGGGGATAACCCCAGGTGTGGAACAGCAGTCACATGTTGGTAGTGTCCATGTCAAGGATACTGTTGGTCTTGGAGGTGGTGTATGGGTTGAACCAGCCGAGCAGAGGTTATGACTCATGCACAGTGTACGCCTAATGTGTCAGTACATGTGCGGCTATCACAGTTAAGTGTGGGTTACTGTCAATCTCATATTAGTAGCAGCAGTAGTTCCGGACACAGTTATATGCATGTGGAGCACCTGTGATGCATTGGGCTAAGTAACCAGCCGTGATGTGTGTACAACATAGTGGAATATGGGGACACCTCAGCTGTGGGTGTGCCAGTCCAGGTACGTGCCTGAGAGGTACTGTCTGTCTATAACCAGTCATTGCAGGTGTGCTCTGCAGAGCCAAGTGGCAGGTCCCAGTCACTGCAGAGATATTGAAGTGGTGCAGTATCAGGTGTGCCTTGCCTGCGTGCATCACAGAGGATGATGTCAAGCATTGTGTGACATGACCACATGCTTCACTAGCCAGTTCCCATTCTGGTGGTGACTGTTACTGGACACTGTGCAAGACAGGCAGTATAAAAGCAGCAAGAGTCCAACATGTGATCCGTACTCCCAGGGCTGACAGGTGCAGGTCAACTGTGCCACAGCATCATGTTGTTTGGCCAGGTCTGTCAAAATGGATGTATACTAGATGCCTGTGGAATGACAGCAGAAGCATGGACAACTGTTGGGAGTGACACAGTCGTTCATAGTACAGTGGTAACAGGTCCGGATGACTGCAAAATGCTTCCCAGGGCTTGGACCACACCATCAGGGCTACAACACTGGTGGGCTATTGCATGTCCCTGCACACGTAGTCTGTGCCCTGAGAGACAACTTCAGTCACACAAACATGGAAGATGAGTCACATCGTACCTGCTGACTTGTGGCATGTGTGCATAGGTTATGTTGCAGAACCAGTTACTTGACAGCAGGATGTAAGTGACTATCACCTTGTGTAGCCTGCTGAGTGAAACAACAGTGTGACTGCCAACAGTCACCGACAGGTGTGTTGTGTATGTTATGACACCCTATTGGCTGTATGTGATGGGAACACGTGTCTGTGGGCTATAGGTAGGTGTGGTTGTGTTTGGCGATGTGAGCTGTCATTGGAGCCCACACAGAGTATGGAGGGGTACTGTACAAGGTGTCTCCATATGTGTGGCCTATGGTGGGGATCATGTGGGACTATGTGATGTATGGGGTGTATTGCCAATGTTGCACATCCCCACATGACTGTCAGGTGCAGTCAGGGTTGGTGACAGTATAACCCCCAGCAGGGCTGCATATGTGCATCACCCACAGGCTCTACTGTTTTATTTTGGGAGGTGTGCATTGACTGTGTACATGAGAATAGCTCTATTGCCACATGTACAACATAGTCATCATAGTGACAGGGAATAGCACTGGTACGTGCCAGTTGGACATGCCTGTATATAAGTGGTACATGCCAGGTGGACACGCTGTATAAACCACCATGTCTCATGATGTATGTGAGTGATGTGTGTATGACAGCTGTTATACAGTTATCAAACTGGAAATGTATGGACAGACAGTGTACCTGTGAGTACTGGTGTGAAATGGGTGCCAAACTAAGCAGTAGCTCATAACGTGCCAAGAAGCTCTGAACAAGTGCCGAGCATGCCCATACATTACAGATAGGGTGTTGGATAATATCAACCCACAAGTGTTGACAACAGTCATAATTGGTGGCACCACATCAGAACACTGCCGGGTATGGTCTGCAAGTCCATGAACCATTATCAATGTAGATGTTAGCAGTACAGATGTACAAGGCAGTACCGATGTTCGGCTACAGATGCCTTTGTATGTCACAGGACTGTTCTACTAGTGGCCTGTTGACAGACTCACAACTACTAAAGGTGCTACAGTGACATGTGCATATCACACGGTGTCAGCTACAGTAAACCAGGGTTAATGTGTTGTACCCCACATGCATTGTAGCCCATACCACACCGACAAAGCTCAGCCATCTGTGTATGTGAGGATGTGATTGGCCATGACCTGTGGGCAATAGTTGTCACAGTGTTACGAACAACATACAGAATGGGCTGTGTGTGTGATGGTGTGATGTGTGTGACATATGTGCACATTCTGGTGGATGATATCAGCAATGACACCACTAGGGGAATACCCCCGTACCCATTAAGAAACACCTAGGCTGTGGTCAACAGTATGACCACTGTGTTAGGGATGGTGTAGTGTAGTACACCTCCCTGTGCTAGAGACGTCTCCCTGCCCCTTTAGGTAGTCATCTGAGGTACCCATGACATGACAGGGTGGTATCCATGAGCATGGAGATCATTGGACAGGCATACACAGCACCCGTGTGACCAATATTGGAATACACATCACCCTCTAGGGGTAGGGCCCATGCGTGGATGGCTGATACCAGCCACCACAATACTCACCTCCAGTATGCAGCAAGCTATCCACCTTGCATACAGACATATGCCACACTATGCTGTTAGACATGCTACATGTCCATAGCCTGATCGGAAAGACATACGTCATGGACAACCACCGTCCTACGACTAGGATGGCCACATGCTGGACAGATCCCTGTGCCATACCTGTGACATACTCCCGCCATACCATGCAGCCCTGTCCACATAGCTGCACATATCATCCCTGTCATACATGGTGTGATGGCCATATGGTAGATGTAGTATCATCTATCAGGATCAGTAATGTGTCACTAATGCCCCTCACAGTGGCATAATGGGTGTCAGATACAGCTAGGAAACCCAGCCCATACATGCTATAGCCGATAACCTTACCTGCGAATGACGTCCGACTAGCCATTGTCCCATGTCCATCACATGTGCAACACAGGTGATCCGTGGCAGGATGTTGAACAGCTGTACACTGCAGTGTAGATGTCTATGGCAAAACAGATGCATGTACAGTTTTCCATGCGTACTTGGTGCATTGTCACTGCCCAAGTCCAGTAAGGCTGGGTCTGTGTTGATATGTGACATATCCACAGCATCAAGGTCAACAGCATTACCGTGGATACATTAGGCATGAGTAGATAGGTAAGAACACCAGTGCAGGCAAACACAAATGCCCACATGGAGACTGATGTCACATGCAGTAGGAACACTAATGAGGTGACACACGTATATGGGGATGATATCCAATGCATACTGGGTGTTACATGTGTGTGACACATACATGCCAGTCATGTTAGTGTCATGTTGATTTGCAAAGATAACTGTGCGAATGTACTAGAAATGTATGTGCAGCAGTATCACTGTACATGTTTGTAAATGTGACCTGTCACCTTCATCATGTCTTACATATAATGCCGCATACACGCCTACCAGCCTACAGCCGACAGGAGGATGATGTCGTAATCCCGTACCTCCATGAGAACTACGAGGTGTTATTTAGCCATGTGCCACAGCATGCACAGCAGCAGGATGACCTGTGGCAGGATCTTCGCAGGAGGGTCAACAAAGTGGGAGGCCACAATCGCACCTACCAGCAGGTGCGCAGACACTGCACGGACCTGATACATCATGCAAAACAGCATGCCACTGCAATTGCCAGGGAACAAGGTGGAATTGGTGGTGGGCCACCAACCCAGCCTCCACTCACACACACAGAGGAGCTACTGGCCAGTCTGGGAACATCCTCGGAACAGCCCCCATAAGCACTAGCTGCCATCGTGGAGGTGGGTGTCTCCCAACCAATGAGCCTGGAGTTGCCTGGTAAGTCAGTACTGAACATATGGCCAGTATATCCCACATACGTGCATGTGTCAGTGTACATCATGTAATGTAACAACATATGCAAGGTATGTGGACACACATGCTTTATGTTACCCTGTGTATGCACCATACCTCTGAACTATACAGGTATTTGCAGGATGTCCAGATGTCTGCCTCATATTGGTGGTGTGTTTCCCCTTAATATCTGTCCCTTTCTGGCAAATAGCTGAGGAATGGAGTCATTAAATGATGACATACATTCGTGTTTACGACTGCACATTCCGTGTCAAACCCTTGTTCACGCAAACCTATTAGTCTAGCAAATTTCTAAGTTAGTAAGAACAATATGTCACAGTTGTCCCTATATGTCCCCATCATAGTAGGCTTTGTCCCCATTTATTGTTCTAAGAGGTTGAGAGGTATGGTATGCACACATGGGCTGACTATATGCTATTGTACAGGCGAATGTGTTAACCTGCACTGTGCACCCTGTGGCTGTCATACAGTCATGGATAATGTTCATACTGCTGTGTCACCCTATACAGGTATCTCTGGCGTGCTGCACAGACAAGAGTCCATTGCAGGTGAGACTATCATCGGTATCAGGCATGTCAAACATAGATCTATTTGCCATGTGACCAGTTAATACATGGATATACAGGTTGCATCACCCATCATCCACACAGGCCACCCATGTGCAATATATACAACTGAAATGATACACAGACATGGAACTATAGTATTTGTCATTGCTACATGTGTGTCCAGCTGTGCATACAATGGTGGAGGTGTTCTATAATGGAGGCATATGTACTATACAGTGGAACAAAATGTGTGGTACACAAACCAGTACCGCACAGTGAGCAGTGATATGGGCAGACCACAGGTGTCACCATTGTGTTATATGCCCCTGCAATGGTTTCACACATTGTGATGTTCCATCCGACATGTCTGAGACACGTAGCGTTTTGGTTGCAATATTGTCACATATTCCCATAACCCATACCTCACATACCACGAATACACCTGTTGTCTGCATAGCCCTGCGGATGGTGACATAACCAACATCTATGGGTGTATGTCATATGGGACAACACAGACATGTGTGATAGTTGGCCATCACATACATGACCAACACATGTGCACACATGGCCATGGGGGATGGCCAGAGACACGTAGCCACACAGAAGACGGGATGTGGGTACACCCTGTCCCACTTTGTTCACACATTGTCCAAGTACAGCCGTACTAGACCGATTGTACAGGTGATGTGGTACGCTGCACATCATAAATGCCTGTGCACAGCTAGTGGAGGTTTCAGTGACATGTACCTCATAAGATGTGTTGAACATGATGTCTGTGTCATAGCATGATGGTAGTCACCTTCACAGATTCCACTGACAGTGACACCAGGCCACATAAACTGTACTTTTCCCCCCTGCCGTAGGACATCACTTGTGTGCGTGGTACATCAATGTCATGTGTGAAACGGTGACGAGACAGGTCCACTATGTTCAGGCATGGTTGCCAGGCAGCTAACTCTCTGTAGTCATCGTGCAGGGGTGTCATCTGTATGTCCTCCAGTGACCTGTCACATGACACAGCATGGTCGGGTGTGTATATACCTCAGCATCGTAGGTCACAATCCACAGGTATGTCATGGGTATGCATGCAGTTCTGGATATGTAATGCGTACATAACATGCACTGTTTAGCAATATAGACGCCTCATGATGCCATGCAATGGCACAGTGTCTGTACATCACACTGTACAGCAATGTAGATGGCTCAGTCCCCTACCATGCCCATGCACATTTGCTCAACATGCATTCTATCTGTAGGGCATATGGACAACACCGCAATGTGATACCCAGTATGACACTGTACATGTGTCAGGACACCATTGTGTCAGGCATACATGCATGTTAATGCACACGTCAGCAGATTACATGTCAAGGTCACGTCAGCCATGTGTACTGTTATCTTGTTCTGGTCCACATGGTGTATCACTGAGATGCATGCATACTACCATGATCATGTGAATTGCATGGATAATGATATGGCACCTGCCTGCTGTAGTGTGCATTCCAGGGGGTATGCTTACAAACACTATTGATGTCTGAGCTGCATGCTGTCAGCTGTATCACAAGCATGCTGTATGCCATCCATCATCTCACATGCATGGTGTGTCAGTGTGTGTGTGCGTGTGTGTGTGTGTGTGTGTGTGTGTGTGTGTGTGTGTGTGTGTGTGTGTGTGTCTGTGTGTCAGTGTGTGTGTGTGTGTGTGTGTGTGTGTGTGTGTGTGTCTATTGTAATTTAGAGTCTTTCTTTGCATTCACAGGTGATGTAGGTGTGTTACCCTCCTGCGGTCCATCTGATAGTGTCCCCACAGATGCTAGCAGTGATGAACATATGCACGAGGTACAGGCAGGGATGTCAGGGGCAAAATCTGTGCCAACGGTTGCCATCCCAGCTATGTCCCCCTCTTCCCCTCACACAGTTCAGCTGCCAACACATACCGCATCTACAGTGGCCATAGATGAAGGACAGTCAGCGTTTGTTAGCATTGAACAGGAACGTGTGGTGGCTACAGAAGGTGAGTCTTCACACCATGGTGGCAGTATACTGACTGCAGATGTGTCACACAGGCATGTGGCTGGTGCTGCTCATAGGAGGACCTCTGGCAGACATGCACCTGCAGGACATAGTGCAGCAGCTGGGATCACCAGATGCATGTTCCAGACTGTAATGGCGGCACAGGCACTTGCCGAACGGCAGAACAGAGAAGGGCAGAGGCTGCAGAGGGCTGCTATCAGTACCCTAAACAACAACATCCAGGCATTGGCAGGTGCTCAACAGCAGCTTGCTGATGTTCTGGACAGGCAATTGGGTGACATGGTCAGAATCCTTGACCGTGGCATGGCAATCTGCGAGTGTGAGCTGTCTGTGCTGGAACATCTGGTAGGGGTGAGGCATAGGACACATGGACGTAGGCCAGCTACACCACCTAGTGCAGGTCAACGTGAGCATGCCACCTCACATGGCTGCTCCCATAGTGCCAGTAGCAGTAGCAGTGCAGCTGGTGCTGCACTGTCCACACCAGGTCACAGTAGACCACATGGTCATGGCCCTGGACTTTCCCGGCGGGGACACGGTTCCAGTGGTTATGTGTCATCAGACAGTAGCCATTCCGTACCTCTGCCTGGTAGTGCCTGTGCAACCCCTGGCAGGCACAGGACATGTGGCCGTGTCCGGTCACAGTGAGTTGTACAACCTGTTCTGTACAATCTGGAGCTGTCCATAATAGCCTTCTGTAGTCCTCACAAATGACAGAACTGTGTGTACACATACACACACACAGCAAACACAACTGTAGGGCTCCACAACACCCACATGCATACAGAACAGACATTTCCATTCAAATCACCAGCCCTTACCCGCAAACATGATATCATCCATTGGTGCAGTCTATGCCCCTGGCAAACAGTATCACCCTGTGCATATGATGAAGCCTGTGCCACATCCCTGTCATCCACACCATTGGTGCAGGGATATGCTCATATGGTCTGATGCACAGGGTGAACAGAATAGTGAGAGGTGTATCTAACATTACTTGTGTATGCATATTGAGGGATGCGTATGTTGTATTGGTCGTGTGTGAATACTGAGATGTGAGAGGTGTATCTAACATTACTTGTGTATGCATATTGAGGGATGTGTATGTTGCATTGGATGTGTGTGAATACTGAGAGATGTGTATGGGACATCAGTGGTGTACTGTCGACATGCACCAGTCATACCATGTAGTCCAGGTGCAGCATGCATTGTGATACGTTCACAGTATGTGTCTCAGTTACAACAGTAACAGCATGTTGGTAATGATGTCCTGGTTCCCTCCTATAGTGTACTGGCATGTGCCTACATGTAGCAGTGTTTGCAGTCCCCCATGTGTAACTGTGGAGTACTCACAGGCACGTATGGCAATATCAGCATGCTAAATGTACCCTCAACCTGACTGTTGGAAGTCGAACATGACACAGATGTCCGAACATGACACAGATGTCCGCACATATACTGCACCTGAAGCATGTGGTCAGTTGAACAGGGTACAGCGGACAGAGATGTGACATACATACCGGGAAACATTACAGGTATGTTGACATGGTGCAGGGGTTGTACACAGCGGTCTGGCCAGTGATGGCATTAGAGGCCACCTGATAGCATGAGGCCACATTGTGTAGCTGTAATACCCTGTCACAGTACAGGAACATGGCCACATTCAAGGGGTCTACAGCACTATAACGCACACCCCATAGTGTTGAGGTGTGGACCCTTGCCTATGTGGTCATCACCCTCGCAGTACTTTGCACCCACATGACGTGGCACAGAGAAGGGACATGCACAGGTAGCCAGTATGGCTGGGACCGATGGCATCAACAGGGTAGTAGACTGCATCACCATGAGGGGTTAGTGATCCTGTTTCCACAGTATGGTAGCATACAGCTTCACACCAAACACCAGACAGCCATACATACATACATATACACACACACTGTGGTGATCAGATATGTGTGTACGGATAGCCGATTTGTGTGATGCACCACATCTGCCGACGTCATGCTTTCCACACTGCAGTATGTACAGATCTCTACAATGGTGTACAGGGATGTGTTACAACTGGGACATAGTCCCCACCATATGTGGCATGTGTGGTCACACAAGCGGACACACATGGCAGTGCTGGGAATGATACACCTGCCATATGATGAGCCGTTTGATAGACATGCAGCGGTAATGTCCACAGTATGTGTACCAATGCTATGTCTGGCAGTTGTGTGGCTATATGCACATGGGAGGATGTCAGTGATACAGGTGTCACGTGACATACAGTTGGTAACACCTCACCGCTGTGTATGCGTTATGTCATCACCATCAAGTAACAGTGACATAGCGCACTGTTTGTACATGGCATGGTGGGATGGCATGTGACACACCTGTGAGCCATCCCCAGCACACATACATTTACACAGGTGGATCACCACTTTATGTACACACATCCCTCCATACATGATGTACAACCAAGCATACTGCCTCTATGTCACCATATACAGGTGTCAATGATGGGGCTGCATTGCGACTGCATGTTGTAGTTAGGCACAGCTGTGTTACGGACATCAGCCACTGCACATGCATGGTTGCTGCATGTACAGTACAGATTGTACATGTGCGTTGGTCCTACATGTGTCTTCTGTAGCCATGTTTGTATGCATTGCTATTGGTGGACATGTGTGTTGACATGCATAACACATGGACTGTGGTATGATATCACGGGTGTCATGGGCGACTACTACAGGTGAATGTGTCCTCCGTCAACATTGCCACCTCCTGTACTGTGAGCATTCAGCAGACATGGACGCACCTTCCATTTGCGTGCGTATGATTGCTTAAGCCACTGTTCTGCACGGGGGACAGCAAAGGCTTATCTATGTATATATGTGTTGTGTGTGTGTGTGTGTGTGGTCCATGCACACATCGACTACAATCACATGTTTGACATATCCAAACATGTGTGTTCGTTGGTGTAAAGCAATACTCATGTGTCACAGCTGTGTAAGACCTGGGGCCCCTGTTATGGCTTGAGCTGACCTGGTCATGTATAGTGGTATACTTGCAATGCATAACACCTGTTGGAACCCTGTCAGTACATGTGTACTCTGCACAGTTGCTGTAGACCTCTGTACAGTCCACTGGTCATGTGTCACACGGTGTTGTGGTAATGTATGGCTGTGTATTGCTGCAACAATGACATGGTGATGTCTCGAGGGCTACAGTGTAGACTGCGGTGTGTACGTCTGGGATCTGCACCTGTGAGAGCTGTGATGGCAGCTGAGTGTGTACTGGTCACTGCATGTGTGTGACCGCTCTGTGCGTGGGGACAGTCATACCTTACTGTGCCCTTCCGTGTTTAGATGCCGTCTGCATGCAGGACGGCCCACCCTGTGCATGGGGACAGTCATACCTTACTGTGCCCTTCCGTGTTTAGACTCCATCTGCATGCAGGACAGCCTGCCCTGTGCATGGGGACGGTTATACCTTACTGTGCCCTTCCGTGTTCAGACTCCGTCTGCATGCAAGATGGCCCTTTGCAACTACTAAGTGTGTGAGCATGCCCAGTACGCTGTTGTGTAGATGGACACACATGACAGTCCAAACTGAGCCCTTGTGTGTTGAGACTCCATCTGCATGCAAGACGGCCCTTTGCAACTGCTGTGTGAGCATGCCCAGTACGCTGTTGTGTAGATGGACACACATGACAGTCCAAACTGAGCCCTTGCGTGTTGAGACTCCGTTTGCATGCAAGATGGCCCTTTGCAACTGCTGTGTGAGCATGCCCAGTACGCTGTTGTGTAGATGGACACACATGACAGTCCAAACTGAGCCCTTGCGTGTTGAGACTCCTTCTGCATGCAAGACGGCCCTTTGCAACTGCTAAGTGTGTGAGCATGCCCAGTACGCCGTTGTGTATATTGACACACAGTACAGTCCGAACGGACGTGTATTACTAAGCATGTGGCCATGCCCAGTGACACCTTGTGCCGGTGATGTCCCACTGTGCATGGGCATGGCCGTTGATATCCTGTATAGCCATGGTGGTCATCCAAGCAACAGATGTCCATTTTCAACGTCATGATGGATGCCTACTTTGTACACACTGGTCAACTATTTTGAAGGGTGTACTGTCTGTGGCGCGTCCCGTGTCTATGTCATGTTCTCGTGGTGCTCCATAAATCTTACGTTGCCCCGATCACACCACTGCCGTATGTTTGTCTACGTCTACCGTGAGACAGTAATATGTCTGTATGCTTTCAGACTGATCACTCTCTATACAATCCCTGTTGGCGTCCTTGTCAGTGCGGATGATGACACACGCCTAGAAGTATGCCTCTGGGACAGCTGTGTTTAGTAATCTCAGTAGCGCGTTCTGTAAATGAGTCATGCTGTAGTGCGATAGGTTAGTTAGGTGTATGTTTGACTCCCAACCCTGCCGTGTGTGTGTGTGTGTGTGTGTGTGTGTGTGTGTGTGTGTGTGTGTGTGTGTGTGTGTGTGTGTGTGTGTGTTTGCACGCATGCTCCTGTCCGCCTCGGGACTCAGTCTTGCTTTTAAACGTCTCACACCACAGACATTTCCTACTGACGTCTTTGCCTTTGTGGATGATGACACACACCTAGATGTCTGCCTGTGGGACTGCTGTGCTTAGTAATCTTGGTAGCGTGTTCTGTAAATGCATCATGCTGTAGTGTGTTAGGGTAGTTAGGAGTATGTTCGACTCCCAGCCCTGCCAAGTGTGTGTGTGTGTGTGTGTGTGTGTGTGTGTGTGTGTGTGTGTGTGTGTGTGTTTGCACTTGCTCCCGTCTGCCTGGGGACTCAGTCTTGCTTTTAGATGCCTCACACCACAGAAATTTCCTACCAACGTCTTTGCCTTTGCGGATAATGACACACACCTAGATGTCTGGCTCTGGGACTGCTGTGTTTAGTAATCTCGGTAGCGCATTCTGTTAATGCTTCATGCTGTAGTGTGTTAGAGTAGTTAGGTGTATGTTCGACTCCCAGCCCTGCTAGTTAGGTGTATGTTTGACTCTCAGCCCTGCCAAGTGTGTGTGTGTGTTTGCACGCATGCTCCCGTCCGCCTGGGGACTCAGTCTTGCTTTTAGATGCCTCACACCACAGAAATTTCTTACCGACGTCTTTGCCTTTGTGGATGATGACACACACCTAGATGTCTGCCTCTGGGACTGCTGTGCTTAGTAATCTCAGCAGCGCATTCTGTAAATGCGTCATGCTGTAGTGTGATAGAGTAGTTAGGTGTATGTTCGACTCCCAGTCCTGCCAAGTGTGTGTGTGTGTGTGTGTGTGTGTGTGTGTGTGTTTCCAGCTGCATGACAACAGTACATTGCTTTTACAGTACTCACTCTCCATAACATCCGTGCGGCATCTTTGCCTTTGATGCTGCTGTCTGCAGGCTAGACGTATGCCTGTGTGAATCCTGTGATCCACTAATCATGGTAGTGCATTCTGTAACTGCGTAATGCTGTCGTGTGGTACAGTGGTTACATTTGTGTTCTGCTCCCAACCCTGCCACGTGTGTGTGTGTGTGTGTGTGTGTGTGTGTGTGTGTGTGTGTGTGTGTGTGTGTGTATGTATCTATCTGCACACATATATATATATATATATATATATATATATATATGTATACAGCTATATATCTATCTATCTATCTATCTATATATATATATATATATATATATATACATATATATATATATATTGTATAGAGATATGTATGTTGGGATTATCACTCTTGAATGTGCTGCATTATCTGCATGTGAGCAGCTTGGATGTATGTACATCTGCTATGGCTCTGTGATAGTGCACATACTGTGTGCTGTAGTGATCGTGGGTTATACTGTGTAGTGGCCGGTAATTGTGTTCCTGGGTATTACATGGGCATTGGAAACAATGTTAGTACAGCACCTTTGAATGGTCATATGCACATCTCAGCAACAGTTAGCAGTGGGTATTACATCGGAGTGTGAGTATGGCCCATATCCGTATGTAGTAACAGTTCTATGCACCTCAGGTTAACATTACAGATGCACGTTTATCCACAGGTTGTGGAACAGATCCCAGGACTGTATGCGTATACATTGTCAGGTGCAGGACTGGGTTGTGTTGGATGCATGGAGGGGTGTCCATGGCCAGTAATTGGGATCTCTACAGCCTGGCAGGTACAGTCTGTGACTGTCTCACAACCTCCTGTATATGGCTGACACATGCTGCACCTGTGTATATGTAGACACACACACTTGCCACAAACAGCTACGGCTATCACATACACAAACCCATTGCATCACCATTGGGCCATGCAGTAACCGTTGTCCCTCACACATGCACACCTACATGTACATTGGATGGCTCAATGACAGCTCTGGAAATGTAACACCACACCCTGTGCATATGATGTCACCTGTGCAACCACCTGTGATGTGTAACATTGATGCAGGATCAGACTAACCTGGTGCTGATGCACACGGTGGCTTTATTCCACTGTATTGATGTAAGCATGCTGTTAACACGCAGTGTGTTACTTTCAGGTGTATATCAGCAGGCATGATGCATTGCAGCTATGACCATCACTGTAGCATACTTTACAGCACTGTTAATTCTGATGATGTATTCTCCATCCATGTGCCATTTCACTGATGTGTGTAGTATTGGCAGCATGTGTGTCTGAGTGTGCAGTAAGTGTGTGATGTGTGTAGTACACATATATACATACTTACAAATGCATACATGACATTACACGGGCTTCACCATTTGTACACTAGCTTACTTGTTCTTCCACACTCCACATGCACACATGGGCTAACACGCGTGCACACACATGCTTACTCGGGCTTACTGGCCGCACGGGCGCAGACACACTGTGGGCAGGTTTGCAGGTCACATCGGTGGTATCCATGGCGTACACCGTCAGTCTCCTGACGTTCCCTAGGATAGCTCATAACACGCCTCTTCCACTGCGTGCTGACAGCAAACATGTGACACTGCTCCGGTGAGTTTACAGTGTTTTATACATACACACACATGTTGTCACCTATCTTCTGCTCTAATAGTCCCCTTAACCTACACTACACTGTAGAGGCTTGGCCCATATGGCATGACATGTTGTGATTCACTATCGTCAGCCTCACTTGCATCACATTGCCTACAAATGCTTCGTTACATCTCTGACAGAGCGCTTCCACACATAAGAACCAGTACACAGTAGCCATGTTGTCTCCAGCTTGCCATTCATCTGCATGGCGTACTAACATCTAACTAAACCTCCATTTTGTATGTATATTATATATATATATATGTCTTGTTTTGAAGCGCAGCGCCTTCCCGTGGCGCTGCGCTACACTTCCACACCAGAGATCGGGAGAGGACAACTACTGTTTTATTGATATCCAATGGACAAAGCTGCCACTGGCCTTGGACTTGGACATTGACATGCTTCTTTGACTGTATTCATACTGTATTTGCAGCTGCCATTGCTCCGTTTAGCAACATGCAGAACGTTAGTCGCCTAACATCTGGGTACATTTCTGCACATAACTCTGCTCTTGCACGGACAGCTTACTGTTTCATGTATCATGTAATTACATCATTTGCATAGATTTCACATACAAATGGGGTATGTTGCAAATCCCAACATTGTCCGTGCAATGTTCATGTTACGGGCAGTCTTGCATGCCACTACGGGTGTTTGCTGAATAGCCTGGCAGTCATCTTTCCTTGCTCTACTCTCACTCAATCCATAAACGCCAGAGGCTTTGTGTATCGTGGCCTAGGCTTTGCTGTGTGCTATGTCTATTTGTGGTGTATGCATGGCTGTGGGTATGTCCCACTGTCATCATTGGTAAAGGTGATGCCCTATAGGTACTTCATGTAGACCGCTGTGTCATTTGACATGTCAGCACATACCTGCGGCCAATACTGAACTTCCTACTGCAGCGCTTTTCATACCTTCTGAGTTATCTTGCGGTCGATAATGCTGTTTCCTCAGACATGTATCTGTTTCTGATCATACCTCTCAACCTCCTAGAGCAAAACATCTGTACAAAGCCTTACATGATGGGGGGAAAAATAGGGGAAGATTTTAAATATTGCTCTTACAAACGTAGATAGTTGACAGTATAATAGGTTTTGCATTAGTATGACCTTTCTGAGGGATTTGGGGACTTAAACTCATATGTTTGTGATTATTTAATGACATCAGTTCTCAGGTATTTGGCAGACAGGTACAGATTGTAAGAGGAACACACCAAACATATGAGGCATACATCTGCACATTCTGTGAGACGCTGTACAGTTGCGAGGTATGTTTCTGATACTGGAAATCAATTTTCTTACACCAATACACACAATATATGGCACCATCACAGGCCAGATGCCATTACATTCCTATTGCAGGACACACCCACCCAGAGGGTTATATTCCTCACACAGGCCAACAGGTGCTTATCCACACTAATTATTCTATCTTGTACCTTATGTGTACACCAGTATTTGTGCTTTCCGTCAGTGGCAGAGCTCACGTACGAGTATGGGGGACTTGACACTGTATCAGTGACACTGCATGACACCCTGAGGGACACATGTCTTTTGAGTCTATTAACCTTCCACATAGACTTTCACAGGGCATACGTTGTCATTCACATTTGTGGAAATACATGCTTTTGACTTGTACATGTTTTGTCATTTGTCCTGACATCTTTCTTCTCACCTGTCCACCTAGTATCACTAGTTTTGTACATTTATTTAGGACGGGTTACCTTCATAGCTCTCACCTGTACACATTATGGGTAAACACCCCGAGGTTTGACCTATGAGTCTGTTACATTTGTCATAATAATGTACCTTTCTGGTAGACTGCTGGCAAGGCATGACGGACTGTGCGGTTAGGTAATAATGACTGACATTTCTATTTCATGATTACTAACTCTCATAACATTCATAATCCCGACTAAGCAATTATTCTATCAACAGTCTGACTTTGTCTGGGGTATATTTAATATAGTCCCTATTTGTATTTCATGTACTATGCCTTAGTCCAGCGGTCTTATTCTGACATTTTGGCAGGTATGGTTACCATCTTGGTCGTACGCATGTCCATCCATGATAATCCCCTACATGACACTGAAATAGGTCCCTACCTCTTCCCCCAATTGTTTACACAATATCCAGTAGATGGGTTGCACCTTTTTGGAGAATATAGGCGTGTGCTATACCCACATAGGTATACTGATCACTCCCATGGGGCGTACCTAATAGATCTGTGTCAACCAACACCTAGGCCCATTTCTGCATACCCATGATTTCCATACCTGACACCCCTCCACAGTACCCATTAGACATGTTTAATGTGAGCGATAATAAAGTGTGAGGACACTTCTGAGCACTCCCCACTCTGTGGATATCAGGTCGTACATCATACATTCTATCGACCCATGTGTTATTACCCTTGCACCTGCTACTGTTGCATGTACAGCTATATTGTAGTTGCAGTTGTGACATCTTTTGCATCAATGACGGTCCGCCCTTCATACTGGAACAATTTTTGGGGTCCTGCAAAGGACACCTATATTCATGTTTAATGTGTAGAACTTGCAGGCCCTGTCACACTGGTACTTTCCAGGCAATGGTTTGGAAAGCAGCGGTGTATTCTCCTTTCATGCATGTCTGGCATATCCATAAAAGCTATACCGTGACCTATTTATGTACATGTGTTATATGTACAGGGACATATGTTTCTTGTGTATATATCTATTCATGTATCGTGTGTATATATATATATATATATATATATATATATATATATATATATATATATATATACATATATGTACATATATACATATGTCTGTACATTCCTCATTTCATAATTTGCTTTGGTTTATGTCTGTGGATATATGTGTATATATATATCCATATCATACCTTTCAACTGTACAGATTTCCGCTGCATGTACAGCTGTTTGCCTCTTATCTTTGGTCCATTTTTCATAAACTTGTGTCTGTCTGGCAAGTTAGTGGCATATCATTAAAGACTGACGTTGGTAATTAATGTCAAACATTTCAGGTTACGACTTCATACCCTTTAGAGAATCCATGCTAGTGACACACCTGTTATTCTATCCACTTTCTATGTTTGTTAGGGCAATATCTGGGGATTGTACCTATTTATACCAGTTGTTTTCATGGCTTTGTCCTGTTTCGTACTTTACGGGGTTAACAGGTATGAGCCATGTACATAGAACGTGGGGAAAACAGCATTAATTTTTTTATGCTGTGAGTGGATTACACACGCGCAGGCGCACTTGCATATCCTTATTGTGGGTTATATATGTTTTATAGATATTTGTGCTTACGTGAACTTTCATAATTCTGACCATAACAGTTACATATCTGTATTCCAGGTTACGGACTGCTGCGAAACACACATTCACCTTTACATATTTAAATGTGTGTATAGCACAAATGCATTCATTACACTTTCAGGTTATATGTGCAGTGGTCTTAGGTCAACCGGGACTGCATTCACGTTGGCCAGATGCCGGAACCACTATTCTATTGGTGTTATCCCTCATTGATATGCATACCCATAGTACTTAGCTACATCAACATATGCCTCACCGCTTCACCTACAACACAGGCATCCATTCTCCTGCTGGGAAAAATGCAGTACTACATATTACACATTCCCTATTGCCTACTGCTGTGGACTCCAGCTGCATTGTTAATCACTCCGAGGATATGCAGAACACCAAGGCATACAGTCCAGGCACATACAGGTCTTTGATTGTCAGGGTGTTCATGTAGTGATCTGTCAGATGAAGCATATGAACAGGGAGTTTCTCCCTATTTTGAAGTTTTACCTGTGTTTATAGACACAGGTGTTTGGGCACCTGTCAGCAGCTTATTCTGTTGGCAATACATATTATGGGTGGGGTTGTTACAGTCCATACTCCACGGTGAGGGGTGTTCCCATTCACATTTGACTATTACCTGTATACAGTCATACTGGGATTATTATTTTGGACATGAAGTGACTACAGGTATGCAGTTGTACATTACACAAGTGTGAAGGGTTGTTACTGTAAATATGTACGTACCATACATCTCAACCTCTTAGAGCACCAAACCTGCGTAAAACCTACATGATGGGGGGACAATTAGGGACACATTTTAACGATTGCTCTTACAAGCTTAGAACATTGATAGAATACTAGGTTTTACATTAGCATGACTTTTCTGAAGGATGTGGAGTCTTAAACTCAGGATATTTCTCATTATTTAGTGATGTCGATCCTCAGCTATTTACCACACTGGTGCAGATTGTCGGAGGCACACAACAACAATATGGGGCAAACCTCTGGTCGTTCTTAGGGTTGCCACCTTTTCAAATGCCCAAAGTGGGACATATTCTGTAGAAATGTCAGATTTTCCAGGACAAAACATACCTACAGCCATGCATAGCACAGAACTTAACCTTTTTTGCACAAATAATAGCTTATTCTAGTAACATTTGAATTGCTTATGCTACTTCACATAACATATAGAAGTTTCATATATAAAATAACTGTTTTATGCAACTATTAAAGAAACTTAGGAAATAACTTTGTCCTAAAATCTCAGGACATTTGCTATGTCTTGATTTTTTTCACAGGACACAACTGCCTACTTACTGTTACTCGCAAAGTGGGACAGGTGGTAACCCTAGCCATTCTGTGAATATCTGGACAGTTGAGTGGTATGGCACGGACCTCTGTAATACGTTGTTGTGTTCTGGCACAGCAGTAGCTCAGCATTAAAGACTGCAGTCGGAACGTGCTGACAGACAGTTGGGTTTCAGACTTCATACTCCGGACATTAATGCCAATGTGCAAACTGTTATTTTATCAAATGTATATGTTTCTAAGAGCTATCTTTACAGATTGTCCCTGTTTTTGGGCATTTGTCTCACTTGTATTCACGGCTCTGTCCAGATATCTTGCTCACACAGGTTGACAGGTATGGTCGGTCATGCCTGCACACAGTCAGTGTCCCTCACACTTGATCAGGGTTGACCTGTTTACGTCACTGTCTTCCTCACCCTCATGCCATTTGCCACAATGCAAATGTGTGCATTATATTCTCCCTCCTATTCATGTCTGGACACGTGCATCACGGGAAGGTGTTTTATCCTGGGTGGTAGGTTATGCATACCCACTTAGGGCTGGACAGTGTCATGGACCTCCACTGCACGTTTTGACTTGTGTCTAGATATCTACAGGATTGGACATCATGTCGTCATACCCATTTTACTATTTACACAGGTTGGTTATCCCATGAGGGATATCCCAAAAATTTGACTAGACCAAAACAAGTCAGATAACAAAGATTTTTGTGGCTTTATGAAAACGTGCAGTGGGTTTTACATGCAGGGGATACATGGTTTGCAATACTGACACTGCCTAGGGTGACAATACCTACTACATATGCATAGGGGTCACTGTGTGTAGCTGTGTCTGCAACAAACCAGTGGACCAAGTACGGCTGGATTTGGTGGACGTTCTGGTATGGAGGCAGGTTGTGTGTTGTGGAGGGTATGCTGGGTAGGCCATTATGCATCCAGGTGTGTTGCATTTGTTATGGCCAGTTCCATCAGGACCCATCTGTGGGTATGTGACGGTGACGTATCTATACATTTGTCTCGCACATTTCCATATTCATATGTTTGTGGGATTGTGTTCTACACTATGGCCTGTCTGCTTGTCTTGCAGCTGTTTCTACATGTGGTTGTGTTTCTTTCTACTTCACCCACTGCCCCCTCGTACACCTCCGGTTCACCTTTTCTGCATATGACACAGTATCGCCTTTGAGGATTTTACCATTAACCACCCACCCCTCACACGCGAATTCATCACACCCCATAGAGTACTAATTTGGTTGTTGGCCCATGACACGGCCAGAGTTACACATTGACTACCCTACATGTGTAGGGTACCTTTATGGTTGTATGGACTACCCTGCCATGTTTGCTTTCCACATGCTATACCTCACGCACATAGGTACACGCCCATACTTCACTTTCATTACTTGGTTGGTATATTCAGGTACTACCCATTCGACTGTGTCACATTATTATTCGAATTATACAGCTGCTTTCCGGATTTTGCCAGCCTGTTGTACTCATTGGAAGGATGGCACCTTTTCCTATGTCCAAGCTATTCCTTACACATGTCCAACTGTTGTGGACAATGCCTCCCCACAGTCGACGGTTGTGTTTCCACCTTTTCAATTGGCCACAGTGTGACATTTGCGGTAAACACAGCATATTTTACAGGCCGACACATACCCACGGTCAGTTCGATAGAACTTACAATTCTTGCCTATATCTAAGCTTATTCTTGTAGCATTTCGGTGTCTTATTCTGTTTCTTATGACATTTATGTAATATACGTTCAGTGAAATATGTTTAATGCAACTATTGCATGACGTCTACAGAAGAATTATGTCCAATATTCTCTGGACATTTGCCATTTTTACATGTTTGTGTCAGTACACATCTGCTCACAGAGGGACTGTCGCTTGCAAAGTGGGACAAGTGGTAATCCTAGTCGACGGTACGGATCATACTGTTCCTTTCGGCCAACATGTGTCCATATTGTTATAGCTGTTTATATGCTCCTTCTGTTTCGTTTACATGTGTATGCTATTTCCTATCACATTTGGTATGTGAAATACGGACATACCTTTTGTATGCGACTATTACATGCCTTGTGGGATATGATTCAGACATATGGTCACTACATATATCTACATTTCTCCTCGTGTATTTTGTTATGGACACATCTGCACAGCTATGTTCCCTCCCTCACATTATGGGTCAGCTGGTGACCCTCTTCATTGGGCTGGACGTACCTACTGGCGGCGTGCTGACATATGATACGTTTTACTTCCACATGCTATAGCTATCAACACTACGTTGGACTACGGGCACACGGTTTTCATGTCATTTGTTCAAGGGTAGAAACCCGTTATTCCCTACCGTGCATTTGTGTTTGATTCTTCATTTTCTGTTCGCAGGGACTATCTTGCATGCTTTGCATACATTTCAGTATCCATGGACACTGATAGGTACGATTACTATTGCAGGTAGAATATAATAGTCAGCAGTTTAGGTTGCTCATCGACAGCTGATATTGACACACCTCCATGCGCAACTTCGTTACACCCCATGCACTCGCGCACGTTTCATATGCACGTGGCTGTGGCGGCTGCGCGCCTTCATTAATATGCATATGATGCGACTACTCCATATATACGCTGCACGGACAGTGCAAACCTTACGCCGGCTTTGTGCCAAGCTTCTTGAATCCCGGGATATATTAATAACAAAAAAAAATTAAGTAAAAGCAAACTTTACTTAATTAATACCAAAAAAAAAAAAAAATTGTCAAAACATACACAGACGGACCTGAAAGTGACAAACAGGTATGTAACAAATATGTGGTTACTGACAAGTAGTAGATGTTTATGAAGAGTACTGTACATACTTTGAAACATGCATATGTGGCAGCGGTAGGTATGTATGCACTGATGCCATGCATAACTACTGCCATGGACAAATTAGTGTGTAGCTGTGTGCAGTGTGACATAACTGTGACATATGTAGCTCAGCATTAAATGTCAAACATCTGATCATGTTATCTATGTTCTGTACAGTACTGTGTATAATGGCTGTTTGGGGGAGTAGTGCAAACATCTATATAAACCTGGATGTGACAGAGTAACACATGCATGATAGCCATATAATGTGTAGCTTAGCATTGGCAACTGTTGTACCAGGCTAGTATAGTAATGTAGCATTAGCAGCTATAAATACTCCCTGTAATATTACTGTTATGCACACATGTGACAACTGTTCATGTTGTAGCAAGGCCCAACAGGTCATCTGTGAGGTCTATGGACTTACAACAGTGTGGACCTTGTGTGTGTATGGCACACACATATGGAGAGATATTTATGTGTCAGATATATTAGCATCTTAACATGTGCATAGAGCAAGGGACATACTGCAGCTGTTTTTGAAGCGTGGACATATATATGTTGGAGAAGGTTGTTATGTGCATATTTTTATGTAGGTTGTAGTGTGTGGCAAACAAGACAGCATACAGTGCTGGTATATGACATGTGGTGTTTAAACGCTGTGGGTATGATTTGTTAAGTTTTTCGTCTTCCAGACAGGGAGTCCTGCTAAAGATACATGGGCTGAGAATACCTTGAATGCATTCTGCACAAGACTGTGCAATATTATTACATAACTGTATCCCTCTCAACCTTTGCATAATTGATATTCCCACCATGAAAGGTGGACTGTATATGTGCCTATATGTAAATCTATATGTACACCAATGGATGTTTATATGTACGCTCAAGCTCAGTGTTGTAAATTTATTGCCATCCCTTTTGTTAAAAACCCTGTATCCATGAACTATCACATAGGTGGTAGTCTACTCAACACCAAAAGTGTGATAAGAGACCATGGGACACAGGTGGACAGTAGTGTCCCTTTTGATAATCACAGTGCCACACTAGTCATGTAAATTGTGTACGGTCCACATGTCATCAGAAAAGGTGTGTCATCCATGGAAAAAGAGGTCAGTGTTCCACTACTCATCAGTCATAAAACCCATCATAAAACCCATCATAGAGTACAATGGCCCTTTTGGTATGTACCTCAGAAGACATCTACAGCAACTGTAGATGCCAGGCACATACCTCACAAAGACTATTACCAGACTCAAACAGATACCCTATGCAGACTGTCTTACAAAACCACAGCTACACTGTGTCGCATACCACCTACCCAGAGGCAACCTCTGCCTAACATACAAAGCTATGCCAAACCCACAGGTGTTTGACATGCTCCATGTAAACAGATCAAAATCACTACAAGCTACACACTGTACTGATCTAAACCTTGTAACATCAAAAAGCAGAACATGCTGGAGTGGTACATTCTCATCTCAGACACATACCATACTATGGAACTAACTGCCTATCAATAGCAAAGAAAGGTTCTCATTAGTAGTCATCATGAATAATCATGATGATTGGATGTGAGATAGGAAATACAACCCGGGAATCACCTCTGTGGCTCTGCATGACAGGGGCACATGAACTTAAATTACATGGGTGTTGAAGAGCAGGGTACCATATGTCTAGGCTTCTATAGGCCCTACAGCTAATAGCCTATTAGCTACCTAGGACCTGATACACACATGCATGTACTTGTTGAATTAATTGCTATGTGAGGTTGACTGAGTGTGATGGTGAATGTGTAGGTGAATGTGTCAACGTTGTGTATATGTGTGATAGCCTAGTGGGAAACTGTTTATATCATGGTATGTAGTGTTCTAGCTCTGATCCCTGCAAAAGATATGTACGCTATTGCTAGGCAGGAAAAGCAGTGTGGCATACGGTGTGACGTAGTCCCATGGTGTTGACTGGAGTGTGCCATTGTAGGCTAAAGCAGTACATGTATGCTTATTGATTGTTAACACTAGTGAATAGAAATCCCATATGAACTGTAGTACTTCCTTAAGCTGTAGGCCTAAACAGCACAGTAAGGTGTATATCCACATTGCTTGGAAACTCTGTTTTATTTGTTACCTGTAGTTCTCACACATTACATACCTCAGGCATAAGGTTTTGTAAGTGCTGACACACAGTACTGTATGGTACACAGGTAAACCTCATCTGGGTTGCCATACCTTTGTGTCTTATAGGTATGTCTGATGTGTGTGTATGGGTATGCAAGTAACATGGCCTCGGTCATATATGTGTTACAGGATATAAGTGCATATCTAGCAACATGTATAGTGTAGTACAGCAGTATGCCACTTATATTGATGAATGTGCACATATGTTACTTAGGGGTTTGCTATCAACAAGAAGTGTGGTGTACTGGTAGTACTGTAACTGTACTTTACAATCATTTCAATGGATGACATATTTCTGTATGCATTAGCTTCATATATACCTCCTGTGGCTAGGTGGTGCATTGTGTCACATACAGTGTGCCATGTACTGTTGTATAGTCTTACATACTGGTTTCACTTTATTGCTGTGCAGAACATGGTTTAATATATAAAACGTGCCAGGCACTGTCAGGCAGTTGTGGGCTGAGCACTGATATGTGGTATTAAAAGGGTGTATCTACTGACAGCCAGTAGGTTATTATATATGGCATTTCATTGATATCTGTACTTTAGAATAAGTGTGCCACATGACATGTTTCACTATCGCAACCCTGCGTATTCCCCTGAAGAGGAGGAAATCATAATATCCACCCTAGTAAAACATCACACCCTGCTGTTCTCCAGAACCAGCCATGACCAGCATGAGTGCACTGCACTGTGGCAAGATGTTGTCCATAGAGTTAATGACGTAGGCATGCATAACCGGACTTATGAGCAGGTACGCCATCACTGCAGTGATTTAATTAGACATGTCCGGCAGCATGCCTCCGATGTCTGCAGACAATAGCTTGCCACAGATGGTGGTGCAGCATTACATCCGCCCCTCACCAGAGTGGAAGAGCTGCTCCTCAGCATGGTGGCTCCTGGCCAGCTACTACAACAGACATATGTCATCATGGAGGCCGGAGTCACCCAGCAAGATGATTCGGAGCGTGCAGGTAACATGGCATATCTGTAGACTACTGTTAGCTCAATTGTTAGAACATGCATATTTCAGATGTGTACTGTGTATTTCGAAGATGTGGAGCCTGGTGTTGTGCAATACTGATAATTTGGAACATAATCTGTATGCCTGTGACTGTCAACCGTTGTACTACTGTAAAATTGCAAACTCACAGCAGCAATGCCATAGTTGTTGACACTGACAAACTGTCTCATATCCTTGTAGATTCCTCTGCTGTGACAGCAAGACAGCAGACCCATGCTGATGAGTGTTCTACATTTAATATAGCAAATAACATGTGCATGTCATAGGTGAGTTGTAGGCCATATACACATGTAAAACACCTACACATAATGCATGCTCTGCATGTTTTCTGTGGGACTATGCACATCCCAGTAAAATGAGTAGCTGCCTCAAGCACATGCAATACACAGAGCATCCAAAACAATTGTGGTACACTGTAGTGGACATTGTATAGGCAGAGCCAATACACATGCACACAACATACACCACTTTGTCATACTCAGTACGTGTAGATATGATACACATGGCGTATTTAGACACCTGCTGTAAGGTCAGACTCCAGTATCCCAAATGTCATCCACACAGCACACATACTATACCTGAGGGGTAGAGGCCTATCATGGGGATGTGCGACACTCTTCAACACACAACACATTCATGTTAGGCAATGCTCCCTATTGAACACCTTACATACCCATCTAACAACTGCCTGTGAAATGGTTAATGTAGACAAAGTGCTGCAGTTCAGGTACAGCAAGATAGATGCCAGTGTGGCACACATTAGTGGCCTTGAGTGACAACATGATGCTGCCTGATGATGGCTCATGGTACTACACTACATCCAGTTACAGTAACTACAGTACTACACATAGCATTCATTGCTATACACCTGACAGTTGTGTGCATCCAGCCATGGTATGTATACCTGTGAGTGATGGTCCACAGGACATTGAAAAGCATTTAATACTTGCACAGCAATGTTGTGTCCATGTACACATTGTGTTCCAGGGTGAGGCCAATCATTTAACAACACTCATGCATCAAAGACATGTATACTGTTATTAACAAGGACTCTCTACACTCGCACTGCATGCTGTTGAGCAACACACATCCTGCATGCTGACACGTGTGATAGGACTCTTTGGCTTGTGATACTGTACTCCACCATCAACCACTAATGAGTATGTTCTGGTTTGCTGTTGGTGTGTGTGTCTGTGTGTGTGTGTGTGTGTGTGTGTGTGTGTGTGTGTGTGTGTGTGTGTGTGTGTTCATGTGTGTGTGTCTACTTTAGTGAGTAGTGTATTTGTGTTCATGTGTTCATGTGTTCATGTGTGCATGTGTTCATGTGTTCATGTGTGCATGTGTTCATGTGTGCATCTGCTCATGTGTTCATGTGTGCATGTGTGCATGTGTGCATGTGTTCATGTGTGCATGTGTGCATGTGTTCATGTGTTCATGTGTGCATGTGTGCATGTGTTCATGTGTGCATGTGTTCATGTGTGCATGTGTGAATGTGTGCATGTGTGCATGCGTTCATGTGTGCATGTGTGCATGTGTGCATGTGTTCATGTGTGCATGAGTGCTAACATCATGTACAGATTGTAAAGTGTGTTTCCTGTCTTCCTCTCACAGGTGCTGAGGTTGTGTTGGTTGAGTGCAGCAGGGAACCTGAAGTCACTGCCACAAATAGTGGAAATGATGATACATGTGCTGTGGCACAGGCATGCTTGACAGGGTGTGTCATTGGGCCATCAATCAACAGTACACAGCTTTCCACCTCATCTATGTGCACATTCATACTGCCAATACATCCCTCATCACCAATGGCCTTAGCTGAGGGTCAGCATACAGTAGGCATTGACCAGGATAGTGTGGTATCTATGGCACATGCATCCCCTCACAGCAGCCATATCCAGATTCCTGGAACGGTACTACATAGGCAGATGTCCAGGGGTTCTCATGGGAGCACTGCTGGTCATAATGCCCCTGGCAGACATGCCCCCACAGGTCTTACAACCTCCGATATGTTCTGGGCTGTAATGCAGGCACAGGCACGTATGGAACGGTACACCAGAATGGGACTAAGGGTGCAGAGGGCCCATAACACCGTTATCAATGACAGTATCTGTGACCTTGCCGGTGCCGTCCATAATTACACCGAGGTCATTGATAGACGTTGGAGGGAGACATTAGATGTCCTCCGCAATGTCATGTCCATGTGCCGGGACAGTGCAGGATGGCTGAGACGTCGAAGTAGATGTATGCCAGCAACATCATCAGCTGGCAGTCGTCACGGACGACACACAAGTCACAGCTGCTCCTGTAGTGGCAGTACCAGCCCCAGCAATTTTGGGACTGGGCTGTCAATAGACCATCATAGAAGACCACGTGCATGTGGCTCTGGCCAGTCCCAGCAGGGACATGGGTCCAGTTGACATCCCTCTGCCTCTGATGATAGTACCCAGTCTGGCTTAGTACCCAATACTGTCCGTGGCACCCCTGCCAGGCACAGGTACTGTGTCCATGGCCAGAGATGGTGATCTGTACAGCCTGGCAGGTGCAGTCTGTGGCTGTTCCACAACCTCCCATATATGGCAGCCACATGGTGGAACTGTGTGCATGCAGGCACACACACACATAAACAAAACACCTAGGCCTAAGACATACACACACACATTACTTCAACATTGACCCATGCAGTACTGTTGTCCCTCACACACACACACACACACACACACACACACACACACACACACACACACACACACACACACACAGACACACACGTCGATTGGACAGGTCAATGTTGGGCTCTGGCAAACCAACAACACACCCCGTGCATATGATGAAACTGTGCCACCTCCTGTCATCTGTAACATTGATGCAGGAACAGACTAACATGGTGCTGATGCATAGGGTGACTTTATAGCAGTGTAGCAATGTTAGCATGTTGTCAACAGTAAAGTGTAATGATATCCTTGTAGGTATATCTGAGCAGGCATGATGCAATAAAGCTATGATTATCAATGTAGTATTGTTTACAGCAGTGTTAATTCCAAAAATGTATTGTCCGCCCATGTGCCACTTGGCTGATGTGTGTAGTTTTGGCAGCATGTGTTGGTGAGTGGACAGTACGTGTGTGATGTGTGCAGTACAGATTTGCAGGTGTACATTTGGTGGAGGTGCACTGTCTGCATGCACGTGCATAGTGGACACATGGGAAGGGTGACATGCCCTGTATTACACAGTGTTAACACTTCATAGTTTCTATTGGTGGCCAGTATGCATTTTACTACACATATGTTTTAACTTGGGTACGCGTGTGCATGACATGGTTTGACAGTATGCTGTGGGAAATACTGTTACCATCTGTCTTTGGTTTTCATTCTGGTAGCAAACACAACCTCAACAGCCTGACCATAACCAATCGTTAGATGATGTCTTGACAACTAACACACAGATGTAGGAAACTCAGTAGCATTTGGATCTTTCCAGTACTATACTATACCAGTAACCATTAGTATTGACCGCCACCCATTCCTGGGACCACTCTTGTTTGGCATATGGCCCTCTTAGGTACAAGCAAACACACTAGGGATATGTCCGCCCACATCTGGAAATGCATACAGTGGCCTGCAATGCATTCTCCGGGTGAGACACTTATCCTCCACAAGGGTATCATAAAGACAGATACCTGTTGTCCAACCCATGCTGTAAAGCTATAAGCCAACTATAGCATAGTCATCCATATTTACTAAACATAGTATCCCGACAGTACCACGTAGGCAGTAGCTCCCAACATGTAGAACGGGTACCGATGTGTACATACAGCCAAGTGTTATGTCATCTGTCCTTTGATATTCACATTTCCAAAGTTATTCTGAAGTCCTTCGGTGTATCACATAAGCAATACAGGGTCTGTATGCATATCCACAAAGTTGTTGTTCACCTATAATGAATGTCCATTATTGACAGACTTTGTTGTGTTTGAACATGTCTGAAATATACCCCAGGCATGAACCCTCACTCACACTATTCTATAGAAACTGTTATGGGTGTGTGTGACACAGATGACCTAGGCCACAGATCACTCCAATGGCTGGCCTTGTCACAAACATACATATGTGACCTAAGGTCTGAGAAGCAGCAGCACAATCTGTCAAACGTAACAGATGTATTCATGTAGAAAGCAGGCTTCACACCTATGAACTAATTGAGGTCACATGTGTCACATGTTCATATATGCATTTGCCACACAGATACCTGAAATATGCAATGCACATACTATTGTTATACTGATATATCATACAATAATAAAAGCAAAACCCACAACACATTGACCAACAGTGTCTCTCACACACACACACATACACTCAGCAATTGCAGGATTCAAACACCTACCTAACTATGTTATGATACTAGGGAAGTACGCACTAACATGACACACTATATGCTTTACTGGGAGTTTGCATTTCCACTGCTATATTTGTAGGATGCTGACATCATCAGACTTGCCAAAGAGTAATATACCACTTTTAAGGTGTTTTCCTAGTCTCCAAAAAGGGCACTCCTCTCAAGGAAAATCACACAAAAACATACCGCCCCACCACACCACACACACCACACACAGCAATTGCAGGATTCAAACCCCTACCTACTTATGTTATGATACTAGAGAGATATATGCATTAACACGACACACTATAAGCTTTAGTGGGAGTTTTTATTTCCACTGCTATATTTGTAGGGTGCTGACATCATCAGACTTGCCAAAGAGAAATATACCACTTTTAAGGTGTTTTCCTATTCTCCAAAAAGGGCACTCCTCTCAAAGTAAATCACACTGAAACATACACCCCCCTCTGCCACACACACACACACACACACACACACACACACACACACACACACACACACACACACACACACACACACACACACACACACACTCAACAATTGTAGGTTTCAAACCCCTACCTAACTATGTTATGATACTAGAGAGATACACATTAACACAACTCGCTATATGCTTTACTGGGAGTTTTTATTTCCACTGCTATATTTGTAGGATGTTGACATCATCAGACTTGCCAAAGAGGAATATACCACTTTTAAGGTGTTTTCCTAGTCTCCAAAAAGGAAACCCCTCTCAAAGGAAATCACACAGAAACATACACCCCCCCATACACACACACACACACACACACACACACACACACACACACACACACACACACACACACACACACACACTCAGCAATTGCAGGATTCAACCCCCTACCTAACTATGTTATGATACTACAGAGATACGCATTAACGCGATACACTATATATGTGACCTAAGGTCTGAGAAGCAGCAGCACAATCTGTCAAATGTAACAGATGTATTCATGTAGAAAGCAGGCTTCACACCTATGAACTAACTGAGGTCACATGTGTCACATGTTCATATATGCATTTGCCACACAGATACCTGAAATGTGCAATGCACATACTATTGTTATACTGATATGTCATACAATAGTAAAAGCAAAACCCACAACACATTGACCAACAGTGTCTCTCACACACACACACACACACACACACACACACACACACACACACACACACACACTCAGCAATTGCAGGATTCAAACACCTACCTAACTATGTTATGATACTAGGGAAGTACGCACTAACATGACACACTATATGCTTTACTGGGAGTTTTCTTTTCCACTACTATATTTGTGGGATGCTGACATCATCAGACTTGCCAAAGAGGAATATACCACTTTTAAGGTGTTTTCCTAGTCTCCAAAAAGGGAACTCCTCTCAAAGGAAATCACACACAAACATACACCCCACACACACAGCAATTGCAGGATTCACACCCCTACCTAATTATGCTATCATACTAGAGAAATACGCATTAACACAATGCGCTATATGCTTTACTGGGTATTTTCATTTCTGCTGCTATATTTGTCGGATGCTGACATCATCAGACTAGACATGGTAATGTGTGTGCACTTTGTTTTATGCAATCCCAGGACTGAGCCATGGGGGACAGCAGGTGTTACCAGCTTGAACAAGACTCCACAATTCTTACCTTATGTGATCTATCTGTTGCCCAGGTGCAAATCCGTCAGATGACAATACATATATATGTATGCACAGGTTGTTGATTTTGTGGATACGACATGTGTCTGGGATGTTGGAAAAGGGCTATTCAAAGTCTATGAGGGACGAGTGTAGCTCATTTCATTGATGTATGTCCTGGGTGGCTGCCTTGCAAACAGTCTAGCAGGTTTGGAAACCATGATCTGCCCATAACCAAATCAAAGTTGGTAGAGTTGTGTGTTTGTAGGCTTCCAATAGCTCTGTTTATGACTTCAATCACGATGGACTACTTGGCCTTGCAGATCAGACTTCATAGGCTTATAAGACTATAGTTCCCATGGTCTGTTGTGCACCAACAATTGTGGAGTGTGCCATATGTTGCTGTAACCCATTCAACAGTTTCATATCCTGTAGAGAGGGTGAGGCTCAACAGACTGTTCAGGTGCAGGGTCTGTTTGTTCTGCAGTTCACTTATGACACATATAGGGAAACAATGTAATCCAATTGATGCCAAGTTTTCAGCTTTGGAAGGAGCTGTTTACCCATTCTACATGTGATATCTCCTGGTATGATGATAGGGCCTTTTGTCAGTGGGAGGTGGGTATGTATGTATGGGCCTGTCTAACAGGACATTGGCATTGTCAGTCATTTACAGTTGGCCCTGAATCAGGACATTTATGAGTGTACATTGCTATTTATGACATAGCTGAAGGAAGTGTAATAGTTCTGTATGGACTCCTTCGCAGATAATCTTTCCATAACCAGGACTGGATAATGTTTGGAGTGCACATTGTTTATTGATGATACTGATTGCAGGTTTTTTATCTTCTTTGCTTTTCCACTTTCTATGAACAACCCAAGTATCTGTAGTACATATTTGATTATGACAGGGTTCGAATATATTATATATATTATATATGTGTCTGTTGTCATAACTGTGTGCACAAGACAGGATTGATGAATAGTGAGAGGTTCCTGGGTTAACACATGCAACTGCCAGATATGTGTGGCCCACTGCTGTACTCAGACATGGCCTAAGTGTGTGAGCATGCCCAGTTTGGCCTTTCAGTATGTTGTTGCCTGACATTTGCCTCATTTATTCAAGTGTGTGAGCATGCCCAGTGTGGCCTTTCAGTATGTTGCTGTCTGAAGTCCACTACATTTGTTGACATGTATGAAAATGCCCAATATTAACATTTATACTATATGTGTGTTGAAAATCAAGTTGTATTTTTATTGCAGGGCTCACCTTTGTGTCATAACTCTACAGGGATTATGCTGTGCCTGCAGGGTTTCCATGAAACACTTTGCATAGACTTATCAACATTTCTTCAGACAGACTGAACAGTGAAATACTGTCATGGTTTAGTGGTTCAGTACTGTGACTATAGTGCACAGTATCCTGGGTTCGAGGACTGTAATGGCTTTATATTTTCATACTGGGCAGGCCCGACTGCTTAAGGACCAGTAAAGCAAATATGAGCATGTTTAACTGCTTTTGCTCGACTATGCCCAACTTTGACCGAACTTGCCCAACATTGCTCAACGTTAACCAACATTGCTGAACGTTGCCCAATATTGCTCAACATTGCCCAAAGTGGTGCTAGTTAGTGTGTGCAATTTTGTTTACATAAACTAAATAGTGGTAAAAGCTGTTTAGCACTGCTTTATATTGCTTAAAACATGACAATCATACCTCAGGTGGTGCTGCAGGGCTGCCTATGTCGGATGCACATAGTACACTCTCTATACATGTTTGAAAACAGGTAGTGTCAAGTTGGCATCCCTTTCACTATATGTATGAGTCATAGAGAGGTATAATTTCCAGGGTTCCTACTGAGCCAGTGTATGTGCTATGTGTTGCCTCTTTGCCAAGGCCAAAGCATACTGGGCACACCTCCTTCTGCCTACTAGGGCAGACTCATGTTGTTCCTCCTCCAAATCTCGCTCTGCCTGTGATGGCCTTGGCAATGGTGGGGGGTTGTCTGGCCCGGCCCTATGCTGCTCCTGCTGCAGCTGTTTTCACAGGATCATATTATGTAGCATAGCATATACCATGACAATGTGGGTACATGTAGTTGGTGAGTACTGCAAGACTCCACCAGATGTGTCCAGGCACCGGAACCGTGACTTGAGCAGCCCAAACACACGCTCGATTACATTTCGTGTTTGTGCGTGTGCCTCATTATGGCGTTCCTGTTCAGGTGTGTGTGCATTTCTGATGGGTGTCATCAGCCACGGCTCCAGTGCATATCCAGCATCCCCAACTAGGTGACCATGAGGGATGTCCCCATTGGCAAATGTCTGGTACAGCTGTGTCAGATGCCAAGATATGGGAATCATGGTAGCTGCCAGGGCAGCCAGCACACACATTCAGTATTATTCCCTGGGCATCACACATGACCTGGCAGTTGATGGAGGGGAAGCCCTTGCGGTTAAAGTAGGCCCTACCCCACTCACTCACACATATTGCTGGCCAATACCTCATGAGAATTGGGGAAATATACATGATCACCGACATGTGCTGACATAGCATTCAGGAACTGGTGCAGTACCCTGGATGCTGATGCCTGTGAAATCCCCATCATATCACCAGTTGGTCTCTGGAAGGTACCTGTTGCTAGTATTCTTAGGCCAACACATACCTTCTTTTCCACTGGGATGGGTTCCCAGTTCTGTTGGTTCTGTGTGTGAGGCGTGGCCTGCACAGCTCAACAATTTGCTGCCTGAGGTCTCTGTCCACTCTATAGTGCTCCACTATCTCCAGCTCATGTATCCCCTGGTAGGTTACCCTGGGCCTGTACACTCTTCTCCGTCTCCTCACTGTGGGTTTCTCAGCAGCATTTACATTGTCACCACCCTCAGCATGTTGCATATGTCGCTTTATAACAGCAATGGCAGCCCCTAACATTTTTTGTCACAGTAAAGCTTTTTAAGTTTTCACTTCTCTTAGTTTACTGCAGTGTTGCAGTGTCTCTGAGGAAAACATGGTGGAAAGTTGTTTGCAGAGTTTTAAGTGCTGGGCTGGGCTGAGCTGGGCTAGTGTACTGCCTGTGTAATTGCCTGAGTCTGATTGTTTTCACCTGCTAGCTCTGCTAGTTCTCCTTGGTTAACTTCCTACTATTTGTTGTGCTTCCTTTTCCTTTTCTGTTTCCACAGGTGGCAGCACCACACAAACAAGCGCAAACAAGCGCACACCAGCTCACATGCACACACACATGCTTACATGGCCTAACACTTGCTGATTCCTGCTTGAACGCGTGCACACAGGTGCAAACGTGCTTACACATATTTCAACAACCTTACACATGCTTACTCTGGCTTAAACGTGCACACACAGGCGCACATGCACGCACACAGTCTTACTCGGATTTACAGGTGCACACCCGTGCACAAACACGTTGCAGGCACTTCTACAAGAAACTTTAGTGTTATCCACGGCATACACCTTCAATTTATTGGCTTTAGCTAGGATACCTGTTGACATGCCTCTTCCAGTGATGAGTAACTGACAGCGAACACATGCCACTCTGCTCCAATGAGCTTACATTCTTTCACACATACCCCCCTCATGATGTCACCTATCTTCTACTCTGATACTCCCCTTATCCTACTCTTACACTCCACAGACTTTGCTCATATGCCATGTAAAATTGGGATTCACTATCCTTATCCTCATTTGCATCGGATTGCCTACTAATGCTTGGTTACATCTCTTAGACTGAGCTTCCCCCCTTTGCAACCTCTACTCCGTAGCCATGTTGTCTTCAGCCTGCCATTCACATGCATGGCAGTTGAATATTTTGAATAAAATCCCTATTTGTGGCTTTTATTTTTATTTTTTTCATGGTTTTTAGAGTGCAGCCCTTTTGTGCGGCGCTGCGCTATGATTAAACATCAGAGATTGAGGTAAAACTTTTTTTTTTATTTTGCAACAGGAAAAATTGCCAATGGCCATATATTTGGCCATTGGCATGCTTCCTCAACTGGATGCATCCTTTATTTGGAGCTGTCACGGCTCCGTTTTGCTATTTGCAGAATGGTACTCAGTTGACAATGGAGTACTTTTCTGCAAATAACACTACTCTTACTCGGACAGGTTAGGGTTTCCCGGATCACAAATTTACCTCATTTGCATAGCTTTTGGCAGCAAATGAGGTAATTTGCGTAACCTAACCCTGTCCGTGTAAGAGTCATTTTAGGAGCTCTCTTGACCGCCCCTGCCGGCTGTTCCTGGATCGCTCGGCAGACATGTTGGCTGCATGGAGTCTTACTCTACTCTTAGACTCCGTGCAAGCCTTCGTGAATCCGGACCAAGGTCTTTGCCACTGGACAACACAACAGACTTACAAAAATTAACACCAAAAAGTAGCTTTGAAATCTGAAGTTTATATGTATAATGGGGAGGGAAGAAAAACACCTGCATACATATTTGAGTCTGAAGGGTAATATCACTTTTACAGCAACTTGCAGGTCAAACATTTTAAGCTTGAATGATACAAAGCTGCACAATACTTATTACCCTGTATCGTGATATTGATTTGATAGTTTAGAATCTGGAGACCAAAGCTGCGGAACAATACGTAACTTTGATGTTAGTGTTCGTTGTCAAGCTGGCGAATGATCATGTAACAACATTTCTTGCTGATAAAAGTACAAATTAGCAACACAGAGATGATGTCACCTGGGAATAAAAGAATGGTTCAGTTCCATGTAAAACATATATTTGTACTTGTCCAAGAACATTGTGGAGAGGAATATGGTGAGCTGTTCGGATAGTATTTAAACTTAATCTAACCAATGCAGCAGTTAAAGTCTATTTAAAATCATTTTATGTATTTGAAACAATCACTGCATAAGATATGATGGGAAATGCCACCTAACTGCAACTGGCATTTAAATCTATAATGGTGCAAAAGGGGTAGAGTAAAACATATGGATTTCAGGGAAGTAGATATCTGGCACATGCATGTTCAAACTGTAGGAAAGAATTATGAGGTTGGTGAGAAGAGATGTCCCTGTCTCTAACAATCTTGAAAGTATCATGCAATAAACTAGGAGAATATTCTTGAATTTAAGTATTGAGTAATGCAAAGTGGAACAGTGAAATGTCCTGCAAAACAATTTTTTTAATATCTGCATTTCCTGCAGAATAGGCTACCAGTCCAAGCCCTGTTGTCCAGTTATAAGGATGGCACCTGAAACACATGAAGTTCAGTGGAGGGCAGATAAATCAAACACTTGCTTTGTTATGTTTGGTGTGCCCAGTACTACTACCTAGGGACGGGCAAGACAATACAGTAGGTAAAGTCTAAAGAGACTGACAAATCACTGCAGTTGAAAAGCATTCCATCTGTCCAAGCAGCCTCGTGAGGCATCCCTGCCATCCACAAAGTTTAGTAAGCCAGTCAATTGCCAGACAACTTTTCTGTATCACATACATACTGTATGCACACATAGGGAAAATTTATTTTTGCCAGGCTGCTTAGCCTATGTCATTGGGATATGGAAGGAAAGAGGACCATCCCAAGAATACCCATGCAAACAAAGTGAGGACTCCACGCAGGAGGCACCCCAGCTGAAAATTTTACCACAGAGGTTCTTGCTGTAGTAACAGTTATATTCACTATTTCACTGTGCTCCCCACAGAAGCATTACTTTACTCAAAGAGCTGCAGAATACTGAGAATATATTTCCATAGTAAGTAAATCAAGGTTTTATGCAGTATGGGCTTGAAATGAGTTAATGCAATTACACATGTAGTAGGGGAAGAAAGCTCATGACAGCATGCATCCATATATATTTTGTGTGTTCTAACCTACTGCATATTTGTGCAAGTACGAAGTACACTGCACTGATATATAAACTAAATTATATGAGTATAAATGTGTATTTCATAAACAATTGAACAACTAATTGTTCTGAATATGGGGAGGTTGATTTCATTGTAGCATATTAAAGAATTCTGTAGTTGAACTAATAAAGTGATTTGGCAAATTGGTCTGTAGCTGCCTTCTGGAATGTGTCACATTGGACAATAATATCTCCCACAGGAAATTGCCTCACAGTAGACCAGAGGCTGAAATGTGTTTTGTTCTTGAAATAAGGACATGTTCTTCCTGCCAAAAGAGAATGTCACATCTGTCCAAGTGTACAGAGCAGTTCTGCTGAAAACACTGATTCACTGAAATCAGTTTTGCATTTTCCACATTGTCATTTGACGGTACTGTTTGTACATAGAGACATAGAGGAGCTCTCTGATCATGTAGCCCAGGCCGGTATGACCCTGACCTTGAGCAGCATCTTACCCTCACCTAGAATGATGCCGCAATATAAAGACAAAATGATCGATTTTAACAATTGGCTAAAATTTTGGTGTCATTCAAAAGGGATCCAGTGTCTGTCAGCCTGGGATGACATGCTCGACAAGCCGCGTAGCTTTGCTAGGGACGGCTTGCACCTGTCACTCCTGGGCTTTCGGATATTGGCAAAGGCTCTTGCCACCCACATAGTGCCTTTTTTGGGCAAAGCTCAAAAGACAAACCCACCTCCATAGGCAACACAATGAACAAAAAACTAAGGTTAATGCTGCTAAATGCAAGAAGTTTAAACCTCAAGATGCACGCACTCAAAGCTCTCCTCAGTATGGAAAACATCAATATCTGTGCAGTGACAGAAACCTGGTTCAAGGCTCCAGAGAGCACCCCAGCACTACCAGGTTATACCTCATATCATGCTTTTCATCCCCAAATCTCAGACTGAACCACAAAAGGAGGGGGAGTATCCATATTTATCAAGGATACCCACACTTCCAGGTTAGTGGCATTGCACGAAGCATTGGAGTCCATCCATGTGCAACTAACAGTGGGCAAAACTGCTTTTCAGTTTATAGCATGCTACAGACCACCCTCTCAAAATCAGGAATCCCACTCAGCTTTCCTGAAAGCATTGGAGAACATGAAGATCTCTCCAAACACCATTATATTGGGTGACTTCAACTACCCAAACATAGACTGGGAGCATTACTCAAGCCCCAACACCCTAGTCCAAAGGTTCCTGGAATTTATAAACTCAAATGCTATGGAACAACTAGTCACCATTACCACAAGGGGGGAAAACATACTCGACCTGATCATTACCAACATGGGGACTCTATGCTCCATACCAGAAGTAAACCCCTCATTGGTAAGATCAGACCATAAATTAATCTCAATGGATATCCACAACCCAACCCCACCCCCAGCACAGAAAACCACAGTGAAAAACTTTTCAAAAGCGAACTTCACACTTCTCAAAACTGAGGTGCAATCCTTCAAGGCCCCCAGGCCAGTGGAAACTATGGCCCAAAGTGCAGAATCCTATATAAATACATTCTATGGACACCTCCAGGAATGCATGAATCATGCTATCCCAGACAAAACCAAAACCCAATCGTCCAAAGGCAGGCGCCCAGTCTGGTGGACCCCAGCCATAAATAAGCTGTACAACAGAAGGAGGAAGCTACTACATGACAGAGCAAAATCCCTAAAAGGGAAGGCATCTCTGATCAGTACTAGCAAAAAATTATGATCCCTCATAAAATTCTCCAAGGCCAGCTTCGAGAGAAAAATTGCACAGGACACTAAAGACAATCACAAGGCTTTTTTTAGCTATGTTAGGAACCTGGGATGCAACTCCCAGATATGCTCAGAGTTGATTCTAAATAACAAAAAATACACTGAACCCACAGACATTGCCAACATCCTGACAGACAGGTTTAGTGCAAACTTCTCCCCCACCCCAAACCAAAAGAGCAAATATCTATCCAAGCAGAGTGCAGCCTCCCTAACATCTCAGATGCTCATATGGAAGCCTCCCTCTCCAAAGCAAAAAACACTGCTTCAATGGGACCAGACGGTGTCACAGGTTGTGTCCTACATGAACTCCAAGAGGAACTAAACCCCACGTAAAACTGCTGTACAATCTCAGCCTTACTACAGGACATGTACCCAATGAATGGCATACAGCAACAGTGGTCCCTCTCCACAAAGGTGGTGCTTCAACATACCCTGGAAACTATCGCCCCATAAGCTTGACTAGCCTAGTCTGCAAGGCTATGGAGAGGATCATCATGGAACTCATAAACAAAGACATTGGGGACCTACAGACACTAGATCCTGCCCAGTTCGGCTTTGTCAAGGGCAGATCCTGCCTCTTGAACCTGGTCGACTTCTTTGAAACAGTCAACAAGGCCATAGATGAAGGGAAGGTAGTCCACACAGCCTATCTGGACCGCGCGAAGGCTTTTGACACAATACCCCACTAGGGCATCATAGATAAGCTATCTAGCTTAAATATAAACCCCTATGTCACAAGATGGGTTACAAACTGGCTCAAAGACTGAACCCACAGAGTCAGAGTTGCTGGAGCCATGTCAGACTTGAAACCAGTTACAAGTGGTGTCCCACAAGGCTCAGTCCTGGGACCTCTCTTGTTCGGTATATATTTTTCTGAGGTACAAGCTAACATGGGAGGACTGTAGCTGACCAAGTTCACAGATGACTGCAAACTGGGCGCCATAATTGACTCTCCAGCTGACACAAGCACCCTTCAAAAAGGTCTCGCAGAGACGGATAACTGGTGCCAGAGCCATGGTCTAAAACTAAATGCCAAAAAGTCTATAGTCATACCCTTTGGCAAAAACAAAGTGCCCACAAATTACCACATAGGTGGTAACCCATTAAGTACAGAGGAAGTAATTAGGGACCTGGGGACCCAAGTTGATAGTAATCTCTCCTTTGACAACCACATTGCCAAAGTGGTTAGAAAGACCTTCTACATAGCCCACCTTATCATGAAAGGATTCACATCTAGATCAAGGGAGGTCATCGTGCCCCTTTATTCATCCCTCATCACTCCCATAATAGAATACAATGCCCCTTTTGGGATGTACCTTACCCAACACCTGCAGCAACTAGAAAGACCCCAAAAGTACCTCACTAAGAGGATCAAGGGACTCAAACAGATGTCATATACTGCTCGGTTAAAAAAAACTCCAGCTCTACTCAGTTGCATACCGCCTGCTTCGAGGCGATCTATGCCTGACATATAAAGCTATGTCCAACCCAGAATTAATGGACATACTCCACCTCAGAAAATCCAAATCCCTTAGAGCCACGCGCTCGAGGGACTTGAACCTTTGCACAGAAATAAATAGAACATGCTGGAGGGACAGATTCATAACCCAGAGGCTCCCTTCACTCTGGAATAGAATCCCAGTCCATGTTAGGCAGAGCCCCTCACTGACTCTCTTCAAGATGAATCTTGATGAGTGGATGGGGGATCATAGGTTTACCCCGGGGATTACTTCTGTGCCACTACTAGACAGATGCACAGTAAACTAACCTTAAAAAGGGCACAGTAAACTCAAATCAAAAGGTGGCAAAAGCCAAACACACTTGGGCTAGGCTTATAAATGCCCCAGGGCAGATAGCCTAGTATGAGCCTATGAACCTATGAGCCTATAATAACTTATGTGGTGTGGGGTTCTCCCCATATAGGTTGTCCAGAGCAACTTGTCCTCTTGTAAATGCTGCTTTCTGTCTGGTGTGTTGATTGTTGTATTCATATAAACTGTTTCATACATGTGACCTTTGGGTGTTTGTCCTTCAATGAATTATCATGAATCCACTGAAAGCACAGCTATGGATTCACTGGTAAAAGTAATCCACCACTAGCCAACCCTCTTTGCTTTAACCCACCCCTCCCTCATGATCCAGTATCAGACTATGGTCTCTCATTAAAGGTCATTCCCCATTACTGCTCATTCACCAGTATGGGAAAGAGTCAGGTTCTCAACTGACCTGTTGTCAAGCCCAAGCATATGAGCACTGTTAGCTTATCCAAACCCAAGGGGTACAGCCCCTGTTGTACAAATCCAACTTGCACCTATTCCCCCCATTGTGTTGCTGTCAATTCTATTCATATATACTTACTGAAAGGCAAAGCCATCCTCCCAGTGCAGAACACTAGCAACCTCCAATGCTCACAGTTCCTTAACCATAAAAAAAAATGTTCTTCAAACTTTGCCCTAGCTATGATAACAGTAATCATTTATCTTTCTCTCTCACTGCAGAATCAGTCCTCATCATCTTGTAACTGGGAAAGTCTTCATGTGAGAAGAATGAAACTGCACATTATAATATTAGCTGCATGCCTACTTTATTGGGTATTTATTAATATTCAGACCTTAGATTTTCACCACTGTTTAACTGCGGTGGTGGTGCTGCAGTAGCGTTGTCACCTCACAGTAAGACGTTGTCCTGTTCGATTCTCAGCTAAAGTGTCTTCTGTGTGGAGACATGCGTGAATGGGCGTACCTTCATTGAAGGTTGTGCATCAGGGCTGGCAACCCGGTATGTAAAAATCTACTGCCAATCATTAGCAGACTGGAGTTCTGCTGTGACAACCCCTAACCATGAAAAGCCGAAAGATACAACAAGATTTGCACCACTGTTTAATACATGGACTCTCTCTCTCTTATGACTGTCTGCGCTGCTATAGTAAACTTTAGTCTGAAGCCTTCATTTTGTAAGTACTGTCTAAAATTTACCCTCCAGTCATTATGATAAAATTGTCACCATACCTCTCAACTGTCCAGATGTTTGCAGAATGGCTAGATTTTTTCCCTTGTAGTTTTGGTCTTTTCTGCATAAAATTTGTGATTTTCTGGCAAATCACTTCAGTATCGAAGTCACTAAATATTGATAAATATTTGAATTTTAGACTTTATACACAAGCTGACATTAATCCTGTTATTCTAGCAACTTTTTAAGTTCATAAGAGCAATACTTAAAATCTATCCATATTTCTGAGTCTGTGTCCCCCCCATTCATTAGGCTTTATCCAAATTTCTTGCACTAAGAAGTTGAGAGGTATGTATATCACTCAGTTATGGAAGTATGATCATTAGGTAAAATGCTTAATATCTGAGGCTAAAATATGTAAATCTATCAACAGTATAACACTGCATTTTATTTTGGAAAATTTAGCCTTGCAACTAGGAAGTTGTGGAAATATTTTGCTGAACATTTATGGTAAAAGTACTGGAAATCACCACATTAATGGTATGTCACTTATACTTGGGAGAGTACCTGTTTATTAGTCAGCTACAACATTTATCCCAGAGCAGTACACAATAGTTAGCTTTGTTCTGCAGTTAAATTCTCAGCCGAAGTGTCATCTTTATGGACGCTGTCCAAATCAGCTTTATCTGCAAGAGTTTTTCCTGGGTACAGCAGTTTCTACAAATGTGCCATTCATATGTAGTACATGAACTGGTGATCTTCCAAACTATCCCTATGCATTGCATGTTGTTATTGCATTGTGTACATGAATAAGTGTGTCCATCCTGCAAAGGTCTGGTGCCTCATCTGAGACTCTAGTAAGAGTGAGGACAGCCCAAACTGAATTAAATGGGTACTCAGACAATGAATGAACAAGCTGTTGTACCTTCAGAAGTCTTGAAAAATGCTGTAAATATCAGCTTCACGTGTAGGTCAATTATCTTTCTGAACTGCAATAAGAAGTTATCTTTTAAGCCATTTTACTTAGATTATGAATTAGTTTATCTACTTAGAGACAGATATCTGAAGATATAAGATTCTAAACATGGTTTGCAACACAGATATCAGAACAAAACATGCAGAACCTTGCATGGCTCTAAGTCCAGCTGTTAGCAAACAAACACCAGATGGGCTCTGTACTATGTACAGTGGCTCTCATATTGGAATGATCTTTCTAAAACTCTCTATGTCATTTTACTCTGATAATCATGCTGCTTCAGAAAAAGTAGTTTCATTTGAATCTCTGACTGTATTGAAGTTGCCAAGTAGGATACTATCATGTGAATAAGGGGACTTTGCCTCACACAGATGCTCATTTCAAACTTATTTTTGCATTCTTTTTTAAATCTACCATACATTTTTTTTCATAATCAGTTCACGATAAACTAGCTAGTAATGTGATCCTGTATCTTAACCCCCCAAATATAAATTCTCCAGGGTTGGAATTGTTAGCTGTCATTCCCTTGATGCTTGGTTCTGACTTAGAGGTAACAGTCAACATCTGTGAACTAAAATCTTGTCTAGTGCAGTGGAGCAGTGGAACATAAAGAAAACAGCCATTTCTAAACCAGTGCCATAATTTGCATGTGGTCAGAAGTCTGTTATATATTTGCTAATCACTTCATTTTTCAAAAGCCAATTAAGCAATTCAAACAGTGGAGGAAGTCAGAAAAATCATTCCTGGACAGGATGCCAGTCTGTCACAGAATAGCTACATAAACATCTGTAAGGAACCACTGTTAATGCTCCATTTATTTCTGACACCTGGTTCAATACATACCAAAGAGTACATTGTACTCAATGATTGGTCTCATGAGGGCCAAATACAGAGGAAAAATTATGTCCATGGATCTAAATGCCATACGCATGTTTATAGTTATTGCAGAGTAGAATGATTTTCTCCCAACATGCACTTATGGATAACTAGATGGTTGACAGTTAATTTATTTGTAAGTCTTTGGGATGCAGGAGAAAACCAGACAATCTGGCCAACCTCACCTAGGAATTGAACCTGGGACAAGTACTATGAGGTTGGCATGTTAATTTTCTTACCACTGTGCCACCCATAGTTATACCTACTGGAGGAAAATTAATGGAAAACCCCACAATATCAGCATTCATGCTGATTGATCTGGCATAAAAGCACTACTGCATCTGTCAATCTAGCAATTTTGTATATTTGTTTCTTAAGAGGGTAGTAACTTATGCTAAAGTCCATTATAGTGGGATATGATTATGCTTTCTAGCCCAGGCAGAGAACGACTTACAACAGTCTGCAATAGACCAGATACAGAGATGGGACTATGAGGCAGTCTACATAGGACATGTTTACACCCTGGATCCTTTTTGTGAGGAGCCACTGTTGATGCTCCATTTATTGCTAACACCTGGTCAGATATATACTAAAGAGTCCATTGTACTCAATGACTGGTCTGATGAAAGCTGAGTACAGAGGAAAAATGAAGTGTTTGGACCTAGATGTCATACCCTTGTTTATAGTTATTGCAAAGTAGAATGATTTTTCACACCTACATAAACATGTGATGTCCAAAGACCTGGTTACTGTCTACATATGTACCCAAATCCCTGACCACTGAGTCTACTGTTACGAGTGTATTATTAATGTGGTCATTTCACTGGGTAACAATCTTTCCAAAGGATACTGTCATGCATTTTTTAGTATTGAGTTTTAGACTATGGCTCTGGCATTAGTTTTGTATGTGTCAGGCTTTCTTGAAGGGTATCTGTATCTTTCAAGGCTTCAGTGAATGTGCCTAGTTTTTAGTCATCTCAAAACTTGTTCAACCAGAGGCCCTTGACATTGGTCTTGGCTTCAGAAAAGTAGTTGCTAAAAAGGAGGCACATCAGTACTGAACCTCGAGGGACTCCACTAGTGACTGGCCTGTTTCTGGAGGCAGCCTCTCCTGTCATAACTTCATTGGTTATATCTCCGAGCCAGCTAGCTATCCATCAGGTGGCATATGGGTTTATGTATAATTTAGTGAGTTTATATACAGTGACTAAGATATGTATTGTGTTGAATGGTTTGGCCAGATCAAAGTAGATGTTGTGCACCTTTCTGCACTGTCCATAGCTTTAGTGACCTTCTTGAAGTCTACCAAAGAAAGTAGGCAAGACTTGATTTGGCAAAACTAAACCGGGGTGGATCCAGTCTCTGTAGGTTTCCTTGTTACTCTTTGTCTTTTCCATGATGATTTATACCTAGCTTTGCATATCAGATTAGTCAGACATATGAATCTGCAGTTGCCCGAGTCTGTAGATGGCCCCCCCTTGTGCAGAAGGATAACAGTTGCAGTCCTCCATTCTCTTGGCATAAAACCTGTCTGGAAGCTGTGATTGAATAGTGATCCAAGCATGTCTGTTAGGACATGTTTTATGATATTTAGAAGGCATGCTGTGATATTATTCTGTCCAATAAATGCAGTGCCCCTGGCCATAGAGAGGTCTGATCCTTATTGATATTTGTGTGAGTTATGGTCAAGGGTATTTCCCGAAGGAGTAACCTAGGGCATAGGGGGTAAAATCAGAGCTATATTTGTTTGCCAGTAGATTTGCCAAGTCCTCCAACTCAGTACAAGTGGCTCTTTTCGCAATCAGTTTGTCACTTTGATGGTTGCCTTTCTGGTTGCAGACACATCTGTCTGGATGTCTTTTGCCTTGGAGGCTATTTTACCTCAAACTTGGCTATGGTAAACTTTATTAGTCTCCCAAATGGCATGCTTAAATTGAAGAAGTTATTACATTGTTTGAAACAGTCATTCTTACTTTAGATTATGGTTTTCTTTCTTTCTGTCACACAACCTATTGATGTTGAGTTTCCACCAGGGGGGCTTGTTATATTTGGCAGGTACAATTGTTTATATGCAGCTGATGATTATCCAGGTTTTTTGTGTACAGTTCTACATAGTCAGCAGTGTTTGTGGGGATTTACATTTTTTGAGGGTGCCATTTATTGGTTCATAGTTAAGTACAAGGATACATGCCTTTGTGGGCCATTTTAAGCCTTGCTCATTTTCCACAAATGTGAGAATCAAACCCTTTACCCAGTGTCTGTGAGGTAAATACCTTAACCTTGCCAACACCTCCCCCTTAATAATAGGAAGTTAGTCATAGCATAATTTTTTAAAATTCCAAGGTTAATTTTTATTTCAAAGGAGACCGCTTAATGTCCCCAGACCGCTTAATGTCCTCACCTAGTCAGTTCAGACCATAACACTGGGCGTGGGGAGTGCTGTGGCCTTCCCTCACATTTGTGAGGATCAAGTCAAGGATGTTGGCTCCCCTAGTGAGCATGTAGACAAACTGGTTTAGGTTGTTTGTGTTGGCAAAGTCCAGTAATCTCTGGCCTGCATTTTTGAGGCTTTGTATGAATACCAGTTTGTTTTTAGGTAGTTAAAGCTGCAGAAAAAAAACATGATATTGGACTTATGGGAGAGCCCCTAGTACATTTAAGCATGTATGGGATTTTTGGTTACAGAGGGGCTTGCCATGATATGGAATGGGACTTTGCTTATGTTAAGTTGGATGTGGAGAAGCTGGAGCACATCACACTGTTTGATCAGCCTTCGGGTGTGTTTTTGTTTGATGTAAACTGAGATTCTCCTGCCTTTTGTCCCTTTTGCAGTAAATTTAAATGTGTGAAAGGCATTATAACCATGCACTGCCCATGTGCCTGTGTGGCTTTAAACCATTTTTAGTAACTGTACAGATGTCTGTATTCCTCAGGGTAAGGAAAGCTTCAGCAAGGGAGAGTGCAAGAGTATCTTGTTTAGACTCCTGACATTGAGCAGTGGCATCTATAGATTATCCAGCTAGCTTTAGCCATGCCTGAAGATTCATCAGGTTGACAACACCAAGAAAAGGCATTATGGGGTGAACAAGGTCTTAGCCAATAATCAGAAACCTAGAGGGGACAGATGCAAATCATCCCTGGCAAAGCAGTGTAACAAGAAAGTAAACCAATAGTTAACGTTAGTTATTTTCTGTCCATATTGTGGCATCATTATTAAGCAGAGTTTGGTAAATCTAAGTTTTTGTACCATGTGTTTCAAAAGTGAGGATCCTCAGGCAATGAAGTCATATGTGATAAGTGTCAGACCGATGCTGCATGTAAGAATTGTTACATGTATATCCACAGATCCATACCTTCAGATCTGAGATCAAGATGAGGGTAATGCTAAAAATAAATATAAATATATGGGTCTATATTATATCATCGAACACTTAAAAAAGCGAACGCTGATTGATCGACCTAATTTAAGCGAAAGCTTACAATCTCGATCTGTCAGATCAGCGATTTTTTTCCCAGGGAAAAAAAAAATCACTTATCCAAAACACATATACACAACACAAGCACACCAAACAAACAGAAATCCACACACATACACCTAAAATCTGATACCTAACCCTACACTAAACTATGCACACACCACTAACTACCCACTTACCTTAACCCAAACCCTAACCCTAAGGTCCATCACTATCACACACTCACCTCACCCGCTCCCTAATCCTAACTCACTTAAATCTGCCCTAACCCTCATGTCCACTCAATCGCACACACACCTAACCCAAGCCCTAACGCTAACTCACCTAAATCACCCTAACACTCACATCCACACAATCGTACACTTACCTGAATCCGACCGGTAACTTTCCACCATAACACTGAAATACCGAAGCAACAGAAACGGACAATCAAATTCTTTCCCTAGGAAAAAAATCGAGTTTTTGCTGCTTCAATATTTTGCAATTTCGCGAAAATAAGTTAGATCAATCAGCGTTCGCTTTTTTAAGCATTCGAGGATATAATATAGACCCAAATATATATATATATATATATATATATATATATATATATTTTTTTTTTTTAATGGGGAGTTAAGAAAGCAATACTGAATGTTTGAAGGGGTACAATGAGAATATATTCTGATACATAAAATTGTGAGGATTTGCAATGCTGGTGTTCAGAATTTCAGGAAGTTGTCAGCTGCTGCTTTTCTTTTAATTATTTCTTGCCAAAAAGCTAGACCTATATCCATAATTAAATGCAATGAGAGTAATAAAATAATTTGTTAATATTATGTGATCATAAATAAAAATAAATGTTTTGTACAATACCCCATGTCACAAGAAACACTCTCGTATTGTTATCATGGATGAAATTCTTATTTTTTCAAACATTTCTGATTATCTGGTATTTATTTTATGAGTACTAAAAGCTCATATATTTTATATTGCATACTTTTGCACCATGTCTGGAATATTTTCCTATATTGCAATAACATTAAAGTTTATTACAAAACCAGCCATGGTTCTTCATACACTGAGTTATACATGCAGAAACAGTATGAATTACATGACAAACCAGTCCAGTACAATCCTACAGACTGTAGGTCATGTCAAATTGATATATGTATGTATCTTTATATCATCTGTCTGTCTATATCTATCTATATATCCCAGTGACAAGTCCATGTCACAAATTACCAGTCAGCTCTACAACAATGGTCAATAAGTCAGTACAGTTATTAAATAATACTAAATTCTTTACCAGATTGAATTGCACCAGATTAAATAAAGAAATGGTTTAATAAATCAGGCTGCTTAAATTATGACAGACAGAAACTCGGGTGGCAGAACATGTGGAAGTATCATGCATCAACTGACTACTTGACCAGGAATACTGAGAATGGCCTCCTCTTTGGTTCATTCAAAAGATCATATAGAACTGGTCTGACCATAAAGCCATCTGGACTTGGGTGTTAGAAGCTTTAATTCATGTGCCATTGATTTTAACCAAATGACAAATGCAGCACTGGAAAATAATTTATTAATATTTGTACAGTGATGTAGTCCAAGCTTCCAAAGCACAAAATGCATTTCAGATCTAGGGTCTGAAACCCATACTTGCAAAATTTTAAATGTTCACACCCATAGAGAACCATAGCACATACTACCTCATGCAAGCATATGTGTGTGCACACACACACCCTATAATAACTCATATGCAATGATATACTCACACACACATATTTCTCCATACTCACATTCATTAGACATTTACCACTGAGGGCCAAGGAAGAAAGACTGTTTTAAATGTACCAAGCACACAACACACTATGCGTCATGTTTACTGCACATCATCCTTTACTTCCAAAACACAGTCAGCACACTTCACATAAGACCATTCAAAGCATATGTATAATCACATAAATATTCCTTTCATATCAACTTATTACTCACACAGTAGGACACTCACTTTTGCAAATTCCAGATTCATAAAATAGGCATTAATAACTGTATATTGGCTCTCTGATTATTATATATATCCCAAATTTCAAAGCAGCAAAAGTAGATTGCATATTATTCAAGTCTAGCTAAACTTAGAGAATGTGCATTATTAGCAACTACACATTTTGTGATCCCCACAAACAAAGGGGAACACTGAAAGATAGTTATGTTGAACTTAGTTACCAATTACTGCAGTAACTCCAATTACTGCAGTACCCCAGATTACGCTCAGAGATAGTCATAGAAATCACTGCAGATTTCCAAGTAATTGCATTAATTTATTTGTATATAGCTGCAAATACTGTGGAGAGAGTTATTTATTAGACTTGGCAGTAGAATCTGTATTCTATGACATCAAAAAGTCAAATGTTGGAGTGTCTTGCTAGCATAAAAACCATACTTTGACACCATCTCAGAGCAAAATCATCTGTAAATAATGACTTTAATGTCAGGAAGGATAGCTACCTGGTGTCACTTTGCATTTTCCCTGCTATACATAGTATCTTAAAGAGAAGAGTAGCCAATATCAAAGGTAAGAACACAATGTTTGGGTAAAATAAATATTTAAAAAGGACTACTGCACCAATAAATCAGTGTAGAATGCACCCCAAATACTGGTAAAAGGTATTGTAGAAAGGAAGATACCTAGAGATAAGGAGAATTTTGTGGAGATCATCTTACCAATCAGTATCTGTTGTAATAGACTGCATGTAAAATACATTAAAAATATTTAATCACATTTAAAATGATATTTCTTCAGAATTCCATAACTGTAATAGCATGTCATAATTTGTCCTTATAAAAATTTACATTTTCTGGCATGTTTCACAGCAGGTCTTTGAAATGTTTCCTGAAAATATTGGTTTGATTATATTTTGCTAAGCAGATTGACTCCACTGAGCAATTTATAGAACTGACTACTGGAGAAAAGCAACATGATAATAAAATTTTGCTGAAAGCAGCAGCATTAAATTCTGAAAGTGCAGTCAAAAATGAAAAATAGAATGTGTTACCTTATTTAATACAAATTCATTACAGAAACACTAAAGCTGCAGAACGAAAGTGATACATGTTGAAAAACATTAGACTTAAAAATCCATATTTGCATACTTGAAAACTGCCTTAAAAATGTGTAACTAAAATGTAACATTCTTCTTTTTTTTCAAAACATTTTTATTTGAGAAATTTAATATACAATAAAGTTAAATGAAATTAAGTCATTTTTTCTTTTTTTAAAAAACAAATAAAAAAATGAATTTTACATGAAGTAATAACATAACAATAGACAATATATAACTATATACAATATGTTCACTATAGATCAATACATTTAAAATAATTTATAAATATGTAAATGATATTTACTATAATATAGAACTACTTTTGTAAAAAATCATATATTTTATTCCAACTGTGAAGAGAAGTATATTTAGAAATTCTATTCCCGATGGTTAGTTTTTCCAAACAAGAGATTTCATTAAGAAGATTTTTAAATTCTTGTAAAGATGGAGAGGAATTAGATTTCCAATTTCTAGTGATAATTTTTATTGCTATGGCTAGCTTAGACCAAATCAAAGGGTAATCAGATATCTTAATACAAGCTGGAACTGGAGAATTAACTAATACTAAGGATTTAGTTAAAGTAAAGTTGTCTGTAAAAATAGCTTGCAAAAAATCATTTATATCATCCCAAATTTTTTTTCAATTTGATACAATCATAGAACATGTGATACCAATCAGCATTTACTTTATTATTACATTTCTAACAGTTTATATCTTTTTCCCAATTTTACTCAATGTATGGGGAGTAATAAAGGATCTATTTAGATATTTCCAGGAAAATATTCTCCATCTTAATGAGGAAGTAGTCATACTAGATGATTTCAAAATAATGAATTTGTCTTTGTCTGTGGGAAAATAATTATTAATGGAAAAGAAAAAGTTCCAGTATCTGTCAGAGTAGACATCTAAATCCAATTTGATAGCTTTATATATTTGCGAGAATTTATTAGTGGAAGGAGAATTATTCTGAAAAGATAAAATCAAGTAATGCAGTAAGTGTGGTATAACTTTCTTAACTGAAGGGGTCATTAAGTCAATTCTATTTTGAATAAAATTCCTTCCTTCTTGTAACTCCAACCAATAAAGGGACTCAAATTTGAATTCAACATCTAGTAAATTAACTGATTTCAAGACATTATTTGACATCAATTGATGTCTGTCTATATCTATCTATATATCCCAGTGACAAGTCCATGTCACAAATTACCAGTCAGCTCTACAACAATGGTCAATAAGTCAGTACAGTTATTAAATAATACTAAATTCTTTACCAGATTGAATTGCACCAGATTAAATAAAGAAATGGTTTAATAAATCAGGCTGCTTAAATTATGACAGACAGAAACTCGGGTGGCAGAACATGTGGAAGTATCATGCATCAACTGACTACTTGACCAGGAATACTGAGAATGGCCTCCTCTTTGGTTCATTCAAAAGATCATATAGAACTGGTCTGACCATAAAGCCAGCTGGACTTGGGTGTTAGAAGCTTTAATTCACTTGCCATTGATTTTAACCAAATGTCAAATGCAGCACTGGAAAATAATTTATTAATATTTGTACAGTGATGTAGTCCAAGCTTCCAAAGCACAAAATGCATTTCAGATCCAGGGTCTGAAACCCATACTTGCAAAATTTTAAATGTTCACACCCATAGAGAACCATAGCACATACTACCTCATGCAAGCATATGTGTGTGCACACACACACCCTATAATAACTCATATGCAATGATATACTCACACACACATATTTCTCCATACTCACATTCATTAGACATTTACCACTGAGGGCCAAGGAAGAAAGACTGTTTTAAATGTACCAAGCACACAACACACTATGCGTCATGTTTACTGCACATCATCCTTTACTTCCAAAACACAGTCAGCACACTTCACATAAGACCATTCAAAGCATATGTATAATCACATAAATATTCCTTTCATATCAACTTATTACTCACACAGTAGGACACTCACTTTTGCAAATTCCAGATTCATAAAATAGGCATTAATAACTGTATATTGGCTCTCTGATTATTATATATATCCCAAATTTCAAAGCAGCAAAAGTAGATTGCATATTATTCAAGTCTAGCTAAACTTAGAGAATGTGCATTATTAGCAACTACACATTTTGTGATCCCCACAAACAAAGGGGAACACTGAAAGATAGTTATGTTGAACTTAGTTACCAATTACTGCAGTAACTCCAATTACTGCAGTACCCCAGATTATGCTCAGAGACAGTCATAGAAATCACTGCAGATTTCCAAGTAATTGCATTAATGTATTTGTATATAGCTGCAAATACTGTGGAGAGAGTTATTTATTAGACTTGGCAGTAGAATCTGTATTCTATGACATCAAAAAGTCAAATGTTGGAGTGTCTTGCTAGCATAAAAACCATACTTTGACACCATCTCAGAGCAAAATCATCTGTAAATAATGACTTTAATGTCAGGAAGGATAGCTACCTGGTGTCACTTTGCATTTTCCCTGCTATACATAGTATCTTAAAGAGAAGAGTAGCCAATATCAAAGGTAAGAACACAGTGTTTGGGTAAAATAAATATTTAAAAAGGACTACTGCACCAAGAAATCAGTGTAGAATGCACCCCAAAGACTGGTAAAAGGTATTGTAGAAAGGAAGATACCTAGAGATAAGGAGAATTTTGTGGAGATCATCTTACCAATCAGTATCTGTTGTAATAGACTGCATGTAAAATACATTAAAAATATTTAATCACATTTAAAATGATATTTCTTCAGAATTCCATAACTGTAATAGCATGTCATAATTTGTCCTTATAAAAATTTACATTTTCTGGCATGTTTCACAGCAGGTCTTTGAAATGTTTCCTAAAAATATTGGTTTGATTATATTTTGCTAAGCAGATTGACTCCACTGAGCAATTTATAGAACTGACTACTGGAGAAAAGCAACATGATAATAAGATTTTGCTGAAAGCAGCAGCATTAAATTCTGAAAGTGCAGTCAAAAATGAAAAATAGAATGTGTTACCTTATTTAATACAAATTCATTACAGAAACACTAAAGCTGCAGAACGAAAGTGATACATGTTGAAAAACATTAGACTTAAAAATCCATATTTGCATACTTGAAAACTGCCTTAAAAATGTGTAACTAAAATGTAACATTCTTCTTTTTTTTCAAAACATTTTTATTTGAGAAATTTAATATACAATAAAGTTAAATGAAATTAAGTCATTTTTTTTTTTAAAAACAAATAAAAAAATGAATTTTACATGAAGTAATAACATAACAATAGACAATATATAACTATATACAATATGTTCACTATAGATCAATACATTTAAAATAATTTATAAATATGTAAATGATATTTACTATAATATAGAACTACTTTTGTAAAAAATCATATATTTTATTCCAACTGTGAAGAGAAGTATATTTAGAAATTCTATTCCCGATGGTTAGTTTTTCCAAACAAGAGATTTCATTAAGAAGATTTTTAAATTCTTGTAAAGATGGAGAGGAATTAGATTTCCAATTTCTAGTGATAATTTTTATTGCTATGGCTAGCTTAGACCAAATCAAAGGGTAATCAGATATCTTAATACAAGCTGGAACTGGAGAATTAACTAATACTAAGGATTTAGTTAAAGTAAAGTTGTCTGTAAAAATAGCTTGCAAAAAATCATTTATATCATCCCAAATTTTTTTCAATTTGATACAATCATAGAACATGTGATACCAATCAGCATTTACTTTATTATTACATTTCTAACAGTTTATATCTTTTTTCCCAATTTTACTCAATGTATGAGGAGTAATAAAGGATCTATTTAGATATTTCCAGGAAAATATTCTCCATCTTAACGAGGAAGTAGTCATACTAGATGATTTCAAAATAATGAATTTGTCTTTGTCTGTGTGAAAATAATTATTAATGGAAAAGAAAAAGTTCCAGTATCTGTCGGAGTAGACATCTAAATCCAATTTGATAGCTTTATATATTTGCGAGAGTCTATTAGTGGAAGGAGAATTATTCTGAAAAGATAAAATCAAGTAATGCAGTAAGTTTGGTATAACTTTCTTAACTGAAGGGGTCATTAAGTCAATTCTATTTTGAATAAAATTCCTTCCTTCATGTAACTCCAACCAATAAAGGGACTCAAATTTGAATTCAACATCTAGTAAATTAACTGATTTCAAGACATTATTTGACATCAATTGATACCAAAAGAATATGTTTTTCTGTTTAACGATGCATATTTTATTAGAGTCAGAGGTAAAAAGAATACCTGTTGAGTAGGCTATAGGAAAGAGAAGAAATAAACATTATATTTAAATATAACATTTCTAAAAGATTTTAACAAAAGAGTTAAATAATTACTTTTAAATTTTAGGGAACAAAAGGTGGAAAGCTGATCTTTTAGGACCCAAATTAATGTATCATTTATAAACAACAGTTTTTGAGAGTTATTTTTTAAAGTATCCAACATTAATATTTCAAATGATTTTTTCCATTTAGCTTGATAATTAGATTCAAATAAGAGAGAAATCACTTTTATCATAGATGAAATTGAATAAAATTCTAAATTAAGCAATGCGATGACTCCATTATCCCAGTTTTTCATATGGTGAGATAAAGCAATTCTAGATTTATTTGGAAACCATAAAAATTTAAAAAAAATTGCATTTAATTTTTTAATTATCCAGTACGGGGGAGGTATAGAGATGGATTGAATAATGTAAAGAATTTTAGGGAGAAAAATCATTTTAATAATAGTGAGTCTTTCATCCATAGAGAAAGGTATTCTATTCCATTTCTTTGTTAAATTTTCAATTATTTTAAGACAATTGTTATAGTTAATTTGTATGATATCCTTAATATTTTTAGCTATTGAAATGCCTTAATAAAGAATTTGATTGGATTGTGTTAGATATTTTTTATAATCATCATGTAAATTAAATTGTTTTGGGCCAATTAAGATAATTTGTGTTTTATTATTATTAAAAGTTAGACCAGATTTCCTTTGAAAAAGATTTATGTTATTAAAGAGGGCTCGAATAGATGTATTTTCATCAGCCAAGGTGAGAAGAATGTCATTAGCAAACAATTGTATTTTATATAATATAGTGGAATTTAATTTATAATCTGTTATATTGTTATCACATCGTATTAGGTTTGCCAATGGTTCCATAATTAGTGTAAATAATTAAGGGGACAATGGACATCCTTGTTTAGTGCCTTTAACTAATGGTATATTTTGTGATATACGTGTGCCAATTTTAATGTATGCTTGACTATCTATATATAACTGAGTAATGAGATTTATAAATTTATTAGAAACATTTAGTTCTTCTAATAGGATAAATAAATAATTCCAGTTAATAGAATCAAACCACTATTAATATCTAAACTAATCAATGATACAATTTTATTTAATTGTTTAACTGATTCAATCAAAATTAAAGTTCTTTTTATGTTATCATATGAATTCCTATTCACTATGAATCCTGTTTGATCATCGTCAATCAAATTAGGTAAACATTTTTTTAATCTATCAGCATAAATAGACATGAACATTTTGTAATCTACACTGAGTAAAGAAATGGGTCTATATGAGGAACATTTGGTTGGATCTTTGTTTGGTTTTAATATGGGAGAGATAAAAGTGTATTTCCAAGAAGGAGGGGTTTTATAAAGTTTTGTGCAAGGTTAAAGACTTCATGAAGTAATTTTAGTGCCATATTAGGAAATATTTTATACATTTCTGGAATGATGCCATCATTTCCCGGGGCTTTATTTTGTTTTAATTTGTTAATTTGTGTTTGAATATCTTTAAAGGAACTAGATTTGTCTATAATATCTTTCTGTTCAGTAGATAGTCTTTTATTAGTATATTTGCTAACAAAGGTTTTTATATTTTCTTTAGGATCTATTGTGTTAGAATTTTGGTTGATATTGTTAAAAAAAATTCTAAATTCCGATAGAATGTTGTGAAGATTAGTTACCATCTTTTTTTTTTTTTTTTTTGAGGAGAACATATTTCTTTGATATGATTCATTTTATTTAATCTTTTAGTTTTATTAGCCAATAACTTTAAAGATTTTGGGTTATTTGTATAATGAATTAATTTATATTTTTCTGCAATTATTTTTGTTTTATGGTTTAATATTTCAATATATTTTTTATTTAGAGAGTTTATTTCCATTTGTTTATCAATAGTATCTGAATCTACTTTTTGATTGAGCTTTAGATTATCTATTTTATGTTGTATATCACAAAGTTCTTTATCCCATAATTATTTTTATTATAATACCAGCTCATACTTTTTGCATATAGATATGCTTTTAAAGCATCCCATATATATATATTTGATATGTCATTTGAATTATTCAGTTGTAAAAAAATTTGAATTTCAATTATAATGAATTCTTTAAATTCTGTTAACTTTGTAATATAAGCTGGTATTCTTTTGAATTGAATAGTAGAGCTATTGTTGATATTGAGATAAAAAATAATAGCATTATGGTCAGAAATAGGGCATGTTATTACTTTTGTATTACTTAGAAAATTTAATAGGCCATTGGAAACCAAAACTGTATAAATTCTAGAATATGTATTATGTCTGTGGGAATAAAAAGTATAAAATAATGAATTTGGAGTCATAAAATGATTAATATCTTTTAAAAGAAATATTTCAATAAAATCTCTTAATTTCTTAGCTGATGAGATCTTATTTTTACCTTTATTAGAAGAATCTTTATGATCTAATATACAATTAAAGTCCCCTGCTATTATTGATTTTCCTTTTGTAAAATGCACAATTTGATCTAAATGTTGTTTAACCGTGTTAGTACCTAAACATGGAATCCAATATATATTAAATAATGTATAAATTGTTTTATTTAGTTCCAAAGTTATAGCACAAAACATTCCTTTATTGTCTTTATAGCTATCTATTATTTTGGGTAATGGTAGTGAGTTATTCCACATGATGGCTACTCCTCTCTTTTTTGAAGATGTTCAGAGCTTACTAAAACAGAATAAGATTTATTTAGTTTAAATAAATCCTCTGAGAGTAGGTGAGTCTCTTGTAAAAATATTAGTTTAGATTTATGAAGTTTAAGGTATCTAAATAAATTACCTTTCTTACCTGGATTATTTAAGCCATTAATGTTAATGGAAATACTTTTTATAGTTGTCATTTAAGATTAAACAAAATAAATCAGAGAATTGACCATCAGGTGTTAATATTATATTCATTTCTAGTAATTTAGTATGAGATTTCCCAGTTGGAATAGAAATAACCATCTTCAGATCTCTTTGAAAGAACTTACTATTCAAATTAGTGGTGAACAACAATAAAATGTTCAAACAAATAATACCATTACTGATTAGTAAAACAATATTTACAATCCAACCCCTTCTGGAGTTTAAAACTCCCAATCTAGGTGACATAATATCACCTACATTAACCCTTAATCAAGTAGCAACATTAAACCAGCTACTGTCTAAAAAATAAAGTTATCCTCGGTAAAAATACCAAACTGTAGCAATACTACTATTAATATGTGAAATGTTGCTATCGCAATACGCAGGTGTAAAAAAAAACATTTGTGAATTTAATCAAACTATGAATCATAAACAACCTGGCTAGATTATTATGTTCTATACATTTTCTTAGTATTAGTAACATATCAGCGTCTTGTAGTAATTAAACATTTTTGCATTAATTCATGTGAACACTTTATACTAACAGGATAAAACAAGAAATGGATACGAAAAAGCATGGTATTCAGCAGTTAAACATGTTGTTAAGAAAATTATAAAATCCATGTTGCTCATATTATTTATAGTCATTTGATGAATCTGAAAAACTTCTACCAAAAAAATCAAGATCAAATATGTGAAACATCTAAAGGAAATAATTTGAGCAACATAACCGTAGTTCATATTCTAATGGTCAACCTCCATACATTTATAAATTCATAAGCCATGCTGTACATTAAATGTTGCATATAAAATAAAGTCAAAATATTACTTTGATCATCTTGTGTCCAGAGTGGCAAGGAAGGCCTTTCACATTACACATCTCGTAAGTAATAGCATTGCTTCTGAAGTGAGAAAAAAAATGATAACCCCCTTATACTCATTTCTTGTCATGCCAGTAATAGAATACAATGCTCACATAGATATGTACCTTACCAGACATCTGCAGCAAATGAGGAGACCATTAAGATCTCTCAATATGGAAATTCGGGTACATGGCATACATGAACAAACAGAAATTACTGTCACAGTACTCTTTGTAGTATAAACTTTTATTAGAGGCAACCTGTGCCTTACCTACAGTGCAATCTCTGATCCTGCCTTAATAAAAATGCTTCATATCTATAAGTCACAAGGGACAAAATTCACTCACTTTAGAGACCCCAACTCAGCCTGCATCCTGCATCCTGCATCCTGCGTCCTCAACACAGTTTCCCAGAGAAACATTTATGTCTCATGAATGTCGCCATTCCTCAGGGAGAAATTCTCAATTCAAGTCAAAAAGAACTTCTCAATGACTCTATATATGCATAACTTTAGGCAATTGGATGAGAAACAGCAAATTTAGCCTGGGAGTTTCACCTGTCTCCTGTTAGATATGAGCACTCAATGTTAATCTGTTTCTGCATGAAAATATAGTCTGTATCTCTATTATTTAAGAGTGAAACATGACCAGACTTATAAGGACCCCAGGGCTATTAGCTTTGTAACCTCCTATGATTCTATGTAAATCTATGATTGGTCAGTAGAGGAGAAAAGAACAAACTATGTTCACTAAAATCTGCTTTAGGTGTAATTTCTTTGCAATGTCAGAACTACCAAAAAGGTATCTAAAAGAGTTGTTTTTCCTTTCTCTTGTGGTATATTAAACTTATAATTTAATTATGTGGCATTAGTGAACATCCATAAAGTTAGTTGGGAAACAATATGAATTGCACTTGCACAAGACTGTAGAATTCAGGTAAATAAGTGTGGTTAAAGAGAATGTTGGATCACTTAGTTTTTTTTTCTTCAATACATAACATCAGAGATAAAGTACTGAAGTAAGACCTCCTAACAGCTGCATAAATCATTTAACTCATTTAAAATGCTTTTACTTAATACACAAGAAACACAAAAATGCATGCCAAAATTATATGTAGTAGTCTATAAGCAGTGTAGTAAGAAAACTACCATTTAATTGTACCCAAGTGTTTCTTAATATGTGGTGAGAATTATTAAAGTGTTAAATGATTAGAAAAAGGAAACAATTTACAGCCTAAACAAGCAGTGATTGTACTTCAGTTCATGTTTCAACAGTAAATAGAGAGGAACTAGGTTTGTTTGTGGAATGACAACAAGTTAACTGTACACCAAAAGGTTAATTAGTGGAAAGTTAAAGGTCGCACAAATTGTGAAAATGTGTTTTTGCTGTATACTTTTTATCTCCATCATGATTCCCAACCATCATCTTTCCTTCTACTGGTCTTGAACCCATTTATTTCCCTATACTGGATATCTCCTGCATGGATATGACATCTTACCAGCAGACCTGTCATTCAAGAAACCATGGCATTATTTGTGCCCTCTACTAACGACCAATCAATGATAGCATTTCTGATATGGCCCTATCCTCCTTTCCTGATGGCTGACACAAGCATCTCATAGTTAGGGACATTCATCACCCTTCAAATGAAAATGGATTCTCTTTTATATAAGTTAAAAAGAGCTATCATCACCAGCTAGGGATAATATGAACACATTCTTCATCCTGTCCTTTCCAGTGTCAAGCAAGCCATCACTTGTACGGTGGTAACCAACTAATTGACACCGCCATTCTTCATATCCCCAGGATAAATGAGCCCATACCAGCCAATTACTTCTACATCCCTTACTCGAGTCTTCTTGTGTCTGAGCTGCTAATTGAACTGAGGCCAACTAAGTCATATTTTATGCATTTTACTGCTATTGCAAGCATACAGGATCCTAAATATCAAAAACATGTTTTGAATACATCAAAATATTATTTATTAAATTCTTAAAGATGATTCATGAATTATATTCACAATGTCTTTTTGTAAATGACATAAACAGAATATACCTAGTGGCAAAGAGAATGACAGGAACAGAAAGTATTCAAAAATGAAGCATCTTGTTACTGTCTTGAATTAAGGAATCAGCTGTTTCACCCATCTCTTGCCAGCTTTTCAAAGTTCCAGGTCTACATGAATAGACAGAGTCCAAGGTCAAATGTCAAAGCTGGATGTTTATTTATGTGAGTAAGCTTCTCATCATCTGGCAGGGTCATTTGTAACACAACTGAACCTCTCAAGCTGAATCCAAATGACTATTTTTTGTATGTGAAGCGGGAAACCAATGGTAATGCTTTTTCAAAGGATTTTCTCTTTCATTTTTTATAAACAACTGCTACTTGAGAGCTTAACACCATGAGCAAGCCATTCAGATGAAAATAGTCAAAGCACACAACTGTCGCCAACATAACCAGCCACCACATTAGTCACCATCCCAGCTTTTCCCAACTACATTAAAACAATAAATACAGAGAAATCCTAGCTAGCAACCGGCTGTCCTTACCAAGCATAAACACAAGAAATCAATACCAACATACTTCCGAAACACTACCTTTTACGCCACTTTATCTATCGAACCCAACTCACACTTCACTATCCACATACGGGCAGGCAACCGACACATCAACCAGAGAAGCAACCAGCACCCGACTAACATACAAACAAGTCCAAAAAAGTACATAACCATTCCCAAACAAACAACACCAAATTACCAGCAAAAAAAGAAAATAAAACACATACAGCCATTCTCCACAATGCTGCCTTACCCCTTTTCAATGCACATCAAGCATCGGAGCATATCTACCCAGCACTACACAGCATCCACTAAATAGTATGGCTTCAAATAAAGATAACACCCGCAGAGGCAACCCCTCTATAGGCATTAGACAGAATAATATGACCAAATCATCAGAACAAACAAAACACTAGATGTATACTATAGGCTATTCGTACAAAACCAATAAGCCAAACGAAATATGTTACATTACCACAACCATTTTTTATGAGCAAGATATCATTAAAAGAGAAAATAATAAAACAAAATAACAACACGTTACAATAAACAAAATTAAATAGCTCACCTGCAACTCCAGATTAATTTCCTTAATTTATAGGGACTTTGTAACTAGAAACTTGTATTCAAAAAGATTATCATCCAAAGTTAAGTATCCCAGAACCAAAAGGTTTAAATGACCTTATGTGTGTAAGTAATTTCCTTAGCTTCTTTTTAGAATCAAATGTTTTCCAAGTGTTGCTCTCAACATTTCTTTTGAGAATAGGGGAAGCCCATTCCATATCTTCAATTCTTTCTATTATTTTATTGTTTTAATAAATAAAATTGCAGTATCCAAGTCTTCAAAGGTTTTTTGACCATCTTGAAAAAAGATTTTTAGTTTTGCTGGAAATAAAAGGCTAGCTTTAATTTGATGTTTCTTAAGTTTTTTGAGTAAAGGTAAAAATAATTTTCTTTTAGAGATTACACCTGGGGAATAATCATTATGAAATCTAATGATTTTGTCTTTTATTGTGATTGGTGATTTTGCCCAAGCTGTTTTTAATACCAGTTCTTTGTCATGTGAAGAAAGAAATTTCACAATTACAGATCTAGTAAAATTGGACTTGTTATTTTTAGACATTGCCAAGGATCTACGCGCCCTTTCGACACCATATGAGAGACCCTCTGGTAATTCCAAAATTTGAGGCAACCAAGAAGATAGAAATTTCACCACATCTGATCCTTCAATACCTTCAGGTAAGCCAAATATTCTTATATTACTTCTTCGAGATCTATTCTCAAGATCATCTACTTTTAATTGAAGAAAAGTATTTTGTTTCAATAGAAATTCAACATTATGCTCATTCTCCTTTGTTCTGGTATCAATGTCATTCATAGCAGTTTCTATACCTGATATCTGTTTCTTCTGTTGAGTGAGGTCTTCATGTATGATATCCATTTGCTGCGTATATTTCTCCTTAAAATTATCTATTTTCATATCCATTTTGTCTAGTTTTGAAGAGAGTTCTTGTATATTAGATATTAATGATTGAAGTTCTTTGTTAAATGAAGATTCTTGTTGAGAAGATTTGTTATGGCTCATGTTGTTCTGTTACTGAAGATTTCTAGTAGATTTTTTGACAGGAAAATTTAATATTTAAGCAAAATGTTTTAAAAATTATCCTAATATATTGTTTAGAAAAATTGTTTAGGATACAAAATCCAGTTTTAGGATAAATAGGAATTAAAATTCCTGTCAGGAATGATTTTGAAAGACAGGGCTAGTAGAAAATGCTGCTACCTTGTGGACATCTTGGCCATGCCCCTCTCAAAATGTAACATTCTTCTTGACAACACGAATTGCCACTGCTCTATCACATCTCTAGTCATACTTTAAATTCTAATTTTTGGCTTTGTGCATTTCCACATTATCTTCTGTACCAAAGCCTCTAACATATATCTCAGTATTAGCTTTTAAATTTACAACCCCAACTGTATAATTCTCTATGGAGCAAAGTGTCATGGATAGTGTATGATAGAAGAATGCTGAGGAAGCTGAAAAGGAAAATTGCCAAGGGAAATGAAATGTAAAGTGTACACAACAGTAGTGTGACCAGTAATAATGCATGTTACAGAAGCATGGGCAGTAAAGGCAGAGCAGTTGAGGAAGCCAGAGGTGATGGAGATGAAATGCCTGAGGCTGGTGGTAGGATGCACAATGTGGTGTGATGCCCCACCACTGGGCCAGTAATCAAGGAGCCTCAGTCTTCACCACTGGCAACATGGGGGAATGTTCACTGGGAAGGTAACAAGTAAACACACAGTATTTCCAGATACAGCTCTCTGCATCAAGTGCAATTTCCTCTAAGAGTACACGGACACCACAGTCAGTCTGGAGCTGGTTTCCCACTCTTTCTGTAGATCACCAACAAGACTCCCCATTAGCACAGCTATAGAGTTGAGATCTCAGCTAAGTGACTAAGCCAAGACCCCCAGCACCATCTCTTTCCAACCAGTGTAAGTGTCTCTGCCCAAGTAGCTGACACACACACACAGTTTGAGGTTTGATTACACACACACACACACACACACACACACACACACACACACACACACACACACACACACACATGGGAAAGGCTGGCACAGGTTTACTAGCTATGTCTCCTTTTGCCCAGACTATAAGGTAGTTATTACTGCCACCAGTCACTTCTTATTGGCTACTTTAAGGCCCTTAACAAAGGGTATCCATTCTTACTGTATCATATTAATATTAATATTAACACAAATGGTAGTATGACCAAGAGTAAGGCTGTTAGGAGTTGCCCACACAGTGTCATCAAATAAATATGCAAGTAGTCTCAAAACTTAAATATCTCTATGCAGATCAGATACAATGAAAAGTTTAAATATATTTAATAATAAATAATAAAAGAACAAGGCAACACTAAATATATATTCACAGTGACATCAGAGTTCAAAACCACAGGAAATATTTAAAACAGCATTGCAGGGCAGTCTCAAATTAAAAAAGAACAATATCTAAACTAAGCTTCATTATATTCCAGACTGAATCTTAGAGAATTATACTATAACCTAAGAACTAGGTTAGAAAAAGGCAGATGAAGTTGTTGTCAGGTTCAAGACAATGCAGAATGCTCTCTCTCAGTAAGAGACTTCTCAAAATAATATCTAAAATATTGCTGCAGGGATGGCTTGCACAATTACATCACTTCTTGTCGTCTGACCCTAGTTCCCAGGCAAAATAACCATTGATGAAGCTAGAAGTATTTAGCATGTACTTGTAAAAATATACAGACAAGGGCTTCTCCTCAGATCTATGGCAGATGCTGGAAGTAATAAAACAATTGTATTCCTTCATGCTTTCAAGAGTAGCAATTAGTTCAACCTAAAGACAATACAGAAAGTTTCCTAGTACAGACATCGTATCTCTTGCTGTATTGACAACTGAAAGATACCATCCTTTATGGCCTAGCCATAAAGTAATTTAATTTCACTTATCATTCTGAAGTTTACTGCACTGAAGTTAACCTCCTCTATTCCAGTTTCCACTGTTAAAATATATACATTTATACAGTTACTATAGTGCATGTACATCTCTGTTATCTTCCAGTAGGGCACACTGTGGATCCATTTTAAACACAAGCATTTTAAAAATACCTTTTCAACAAACACACATGTCTGTACAAGCAGTTTGATAAACACATGACATATACTTCTAGTACATTTCTAACTCAAGCACCTTGAGTAAATCATCTCCCTATTCAACAATGATATATAATTATTTACAAAATTCAAGCTTGCTCTGCTAGCAGTACCTCCTTTTGTCCTGTGGTACAGAAGAAATGAGGACATCCGAGCAGAAGCCATAGTAGATCCAATTGCAGAAAATTTCAAGGAGAATGCATGATTGTTTGAGCACATGTGCAAAAAAGCAGAAGATAATCTGGTGAGTAAGAGTTCAGACACATGAGAAGAAAGCAAGAGGAAACAAGGGCATCCAGAAAAGAGGAGGCATGGATGTCGATGGTAGGAGATTGGCACTGAATCAAGACAGATGGTGACAGCTGATATGACAGCAAGACCCCTTCTTGAAAATGTGTTAAAAGGAGAGGAGGATGTTGCACACAACAAATAAATTAAAAAAGTGTATATATATATATATATATATATATATATATATATATATATATATATATATATATATATATGTGTGTGTGTGTGTGTGTGTGTGTGTGTGTGTAAAGCACATATTTTACATACACACAATATTTTGGCACATTTTTATTTACAATTTTATTGACAAGGCTTTTTATCGACAGTTAATTTTATCTAACATTCTTAAGAAAGAGAAAAAAATAAATATTTTGCACTCCACTGTCACACAACAGAGAAAGGATTAAACATAACGAACAGTGAATCATTGCTATCCATATTTAACTTTGTGGTTGTGAGACCATAGAGTTAGTATATTTTGGTGCATTTTCTCTTTCTTAAACATGTTAGATTTTTATGGACAAGTATTCTTATCTACAGTTAGTTTTAACTGTTGATAATTATGTGTTGATAAATTGGGTTTAGATAAATTTAACTAAATCTATATAAAATACCATTGGCTAAGTTCAACAATGCAAAATCATGACACTTGAAACACTGAATACACAATCCCAAACGCACAAAACATAATCACAGGTTAAGACTGAAAACATTCAAAATATTTTTGACAAGTATAATGCATACTTGCAAGAAATTGGTGTACAGTCCCCTATACAAAACAAAGCTATATATACCAACTCCATTGATGCACAGATGCAGAAAAGGGAGAAAATTTTCACCCTAAGTAAAGGAATCACTTCAGCACTCACTCAGCAGTTATCTCCAGTCTTACAACCACTCACATCATCTTTATTACACAAATCTCTCCTTCCACATACAAATCCTCACACACACACACACACACACACACACACACACACACACACACACACGCATGCACATTTACTTAACAACGTTAATCAATCTTAATATATTCTCTTCAAACAAATGTACAATTTGCGTTTTGTACAGACACGTAAATAATGCTGTGTATATATATTACTTAAATTATTTATTTTATTTATATTTATCAGGGTACTGCACTGATCTCAGTGGACCATTTGCAGGCACAGCTTGAGTGAATAAGATTATTTATTTATTTATTTATTTATTTATTTATTTAATTAATGTCTGTTTACTGAGAAAGTCCGACTTGGAATGAAGCCAATTTTCAGTGAAGGCCTTGGGAGAAATGCTCCAAATGTATGTCTTTGTGATGTGCGAGGAAACAGGAGCACCCTGGGGAAACCCATATGAATGCAGGTAGGACATGCAGACTCCACACAGAAGGCACTCCAGCCAAGAGTTAAACCGGAGAACTCTTGCTGTGAGGTGACAATGCTACCACTGCACCACTGCACCATCCAGATTCCAAATGAACACACACACACACACACACACACACACACACACACACACACACACACACACACACACACACACACACACACAAATATATCTATAGATATTAAATGAAACTAAAGCAACTGTCAAAGTGAAATGAAACACCCATCCTTTACTATGTCTGAATGTCAGAATGATGAAATATACAACAGAAAAAAATATTTAAGTGACAGTGTCAAAAAAGCTAATGCATTTGACAGACATAACTCGAATACCCCAAAGTGCTGAAAATATCTTTTTTACCACTACGTGTATTGTGATGTGCATAATTATTAACATTTCAATAAATTTGATACTGTGTAACTCTTCTTGTAAATCTAACTTATTCCCTCCTATCATTTTCCATTATACATTCCAAAGCAGTTCAGCTGATTTGCTGGATGCTGAAGAAGCTGTCTGCTATATGCTTTGATGGGAGGGTGTAATTGAATTATACCATGCCTTTGGGGGCTGCTGGTATCCATGGAGTCATGGAGTTTTGACACTCTGTGGTGCTCTTCTCCTAACTTTTGCTCCCTTTATATGATGTTCCAGTTCTCTCTGGAATTCTTGTGAGTATTTGTATTTTATTGTCATATTTGGAGTTATATATGCCCGAATATGTAGGCTGTGCTTTAAGATTTAATCTTTTAAATATATATATATATATATATATATATATATATATATATATATATATATATATATATATATGTATATATATATACACACACACACACACACACACATATATATATATATATATATATATATATATATATATATATATATATATATGTGTGTGTGTGTGTGTGTGTAAGAAAAAAAGAAAATAATACTTTTAAGGACAAATTCAGGAATGTAGAAATGATGTGCAATGCACTCTTAGCAGCAAAGAGCTTGTGAGGGTCTTAGCCAAGCTTTTATCAATTCACCTTAATCAGAATGCATCTGATGTATGTGGGGAAGATAACTGCCTGGGTAGGAGACAGAGCGAAGAGTGGACATAAATAATTCTACAGCTGTTTTTCATTCCCGGAACATCATACAGCTTAGTTCCAACTCTGTGTATCAGTGACCCAGTGACAGAGAGCTAGTCAAGAAAAGCTGCAGGAATTTACAGTTCCACAATAAGTGCTTTCAAAAACAGCATTCAACCTGCAACTGCCCACAATCACCCTTGTAAGAAATTCTTACGCAGTGATCACCTGCTGTTTGCTCTTGGTAATGATGAAATTATAGTTAACGTGGTAAATGCTTATGATTTCCTATTTTCCTTGCTGTAGAGGTAGTCAGACATTTACTTACAGACAGATGGAAAATAATGATTTTCTTCAACTAATTCTCGATATTTTCTTTTTTGCTCAGTGTTGCCTTTCTAAACTCATTTTCTCTTTCCTCCAGTCTCTGAACATCTTCATTTAATCAGGTTAAGATGTGTAACTGTTTTTCTGTTTGTATACAGCAAGTAATTCTCACAACTAATATCTGTTACTGACTTGACATAATTCTCTGCCCCTCAGTCAGCTGTACTTCTTTCTTTTGTTGTTAACTCTGTCAGGTGTAGTGCCCATGGCATTGCTATATTCCAAATGTCTAACTTTTGAAGTGTTATTTCTCATGAGCTACCTGACACATGCAAAGCTTGCCTTTAGACTGAGTGAATTTTGTTTAGAGTGCATGTCAATCTCAGGAGTCACTTTTCACCAGAAGAACAAAATACGTTCAAACTAGATTGCAACAATGCAGATATAGAAAAAGATACAGAGGGAGAAAAAAAATATATTTGTGTTTATTTTCATTTTTCCATGAGTGCCATAGCACTATTCTTACATATTTGATTGTATTTCTTGTTGTGCACATAAACATGTATTTATTCTTATGTGGACTTGTTGATCTAGGACATAATTCACTGGCTTAAAAGTGCTTAATTACTGTATCCCCAAGTTGTTATATTGTACTTCAGATTTGTGTGTATGTGTGTGTGTGTGTGTATGCATGAATAATATAGTTTACAATCAAAATCTTGAAAATCATATTAATGAATCTGTATTATTGAAAGGTCATAATATTCAATACACGATGTCTATAAATCTTGAATACTGAATTCCCCTACCAATATCACCACTGTAAAGAATGGTAACATGGATCAGTCAGGAGACGGTCCAGTTCAGGAGTTCGATATTGTGGTCTTAAACATTTTGATCCCTTGATATTATATATTCAGTATTACGGGTTTCAAGCATGTGAGCTTCAACATTTTGATAGTAAATCATTTAATATATGTATGTATCTCCATCTTTACTGTATTTTTAAGCCTAAACGTTCAAGGTACACTGTAATGAACCCCCCTCTCTCACCACTGTTTTATTAATTTGCTGATGAAAATGTAATGTGCTGTTTTGTGATGTTTGTGGGACTACTTGATTTGTGAAGATACAAGAGGTTCTGGACTACTTAGTCCCTAATTGCAATAAAGGAAAGGCACAAATATCCTTTCAAGACTCTATAAGATAATATAATAATATATTAAATAAAGGGACAGTGCTTCCAGCGTGTTCTGGTACCTTTGCGGATTTTAACTCGTTCACTCCAATGAAGCTCAGAAAGTTTGCACTGTAACTTCCAATGGGTGGAGCCTAAACCTTCTGACAGAATCACATTATGTTGTCACATTTCAAACAAATGTTCTTATTTCTGGAACCATAGGGGTTATGAAAGAAGTGTAAATGGCAAACTCCTCAGCACAAACTATTTTTATAGTGGTGGTACTCTTTACATTCTAGGTCTTAAACCAAATGTTATAAGTCACAGTAAACACAGTAACTATTACATTTATAATACTTTGTAAACAACTTACAATATTTCAGCAACCACTCAAGTTACACACACACTGTCATAGCATTTTACTCATCTAGCTGAGAGCTTTCATATGAAGTTAAGGAGTTCTGTCTGTATTGCTTAGTTCTTGAGATATTTAGAAAATTGTGAAAACGTTATCTATATAAATTAATACCATAAAATCAACAGTTAATATCTATTTGCCTGCACTAGACAGAGGCCAAATATCAATGCAGTTGAATTTGCCATTGTGTAAGCTTTAAGATAAAATGTTTTAAAACTTTGTACATAGCATGGTTTTGGAGTTATTGCTGCAAATATGAACCAGGAATATTTGACACCTAGAGGTGTCAGTAGGAGTTAACTGCAGATGCACCTGGAGACATCACTTGGATGTAATGAGTTACAAGTGATCATCTTATTTAGAAACCACTTGGGTCTTTCTAGTTTGATATGCGAAGTAAGCACATTCCAAATGGACCATTGCATTCAATAGGCCTAATCAATGTTGAATATAAGGTGACAATTATCTCTCAAGATTTGAACCATATTCTTTTAAAAATTGCCATAAGATAAACACTTTCTGGCTCTGGGCTTTACATAATAACATTCAAGGGGGAATTTTCAGTCCAAGTTGAAAATATTCAACAGCATTCTCATTTTGGAGTGGAATGTTCTCTAGGTTGTATACTGTGGAAAAGGTTTGTATATGAAATGTGATAATATTGTATTATTTCAGATTTAATTTGAACCTATGTTTTAAATCTGGTATTTGAGTGTCAGTTCTTGAAAAAGGGATTGGGTATTAGAGGAGAACTTTAATGATTCCCCGTTTACAGTATTGTCCAGAACTGGCTAGCCAGTGGCTTTGGTTCATCATATGTAGATATGAAAAATAAATTCTGAGCAAGAGAGGTACCAAACCTGAGTCCTGCACAACACCACTGGTTGCCTTCTTACTTTCTGATGAGCCATATATTCTTTCTTTTAGCTATTTTATTTATTTATTTATTCATTATTTTGACACTTGTTAATTGGGATAAATCCAAATGGGCATATACTGTTTTTCAGCTGAGGCCCAAGGAGAAAAGCTCCAAACTAGGAAGTAATTATGAGAATGAAGACAATCAAAGTTGAGTTATTACATCTGAGAGTTGGGTAACAATACAAATACATGGCAAGACATGAGCAACGTATATATAAGAAAAATAATTATATGGACAGATATACTGCTTGAGTTAGAAGACAAGGTAAAGGAGTAATGCAGATTGTGGGGAAGAGTAGAAGGCTAAGGCATGAAAGAGAACTACAGAACAATGTATGAGGTGAGAGATGGAAGAAAGAAAGATGTTGACTGAAGATTAGGCAGGATTAATGCAGGAACATAGCTATGAGTTCAAAAGTCTTCATTTTAATGCTTTCTTAAAATTTAGATTGTTTGGTATGGTTCTGATGGCTAAAGCAATTTTGTTCCAGGCCATGGCTTATTGTTCTGTTAGGCTTGAAGATTTCCAGCAGAAGCTGGTCAGAGCTCCAGAGAGAGCAGCTGGGAGTGTAGTAAGTAATTAGGGATGAGAGGGACAGGCAGGAAGAAGGTTTGTTAATGAAGGCGTGAGTAAGGAGTAGTTGAGAGAGGAAGAGCTGGTGAGGCAGCTCAAGCCAGTTTAAATGTTTTAAAGAGAGTCAGTGGTATGACTGGTAGAGTTGACTTGCAGCAAGTCTGGCAATTGTGTTGTAGCAGAGCTCCAATTTTTTTGGTTTTACCCATATTTCCACAATCAGCACCTATTGCCCTTGTACAAGAGGGACACAGGCAGAATCCCCAAGATGAATTTGCAGTTATTGTTGTTTCATTAAAGTTCTGTGGTCCTAAAATGTTTTTCTTGGATTTGTGCTACAGTTTTTCAGTGAAGGTTAACCATAGTGTTGGTACATTGGCTTGCTGGTGACTTTACCCATCCAGTAGTATGAAAAGGGCCAATGAGGTGCTCTGTTTGACATAAAGTGGGAGTCTGTTCTAAAGGTATGGTAACCTCTGGGTGACAAATCTGTCCCTCCAGGAGGTTCTATTAATGTCACATAAGAGGTTAAGGTCTATAGAGCGAGTAACCGGTGTACCATTTGACTTGCATATATGCAGCATTTCCAATAAAGCAGGGCCAGATATTCCCTTATATGCAAGGCAGAGATTGGCTCAGAGTAGTCTGTATGAAATGCAATAAAGTGACAGTGATTTCAGATGATCCACATAGGACAGATGCTGAATACCATGACTTTTCCATCTGAGGAACCTCTGTGGTTTCTCCTATTCTTGTAAGTGCTTGGAAGGGTTGTGCTCTGTTATTGGCCTGATGAGGGAAAAAGCTTGTTATCTAGTTCCAAATACTCCTACCTCCTTAAATCCAATTTAAACCAGAACCCCACCCCTTACTACACTGGCTTCACTTCAGAGCTTCACAATCTGCTCCCTGCTGCCCATTCCACTACCCCTGCCTTCTAGAACTCAAATTAAACCATGTCACTAAAATGTTCCCTCTTCTCTCTAACCTGCCTCTAACATTATATATCAGTCTCCTAATCCACATCACCTCCATGCACTATTCCCCAACCCCAGAAACATTTACATACTCTGCTCTTATTCTACATCATGACAACCCCAGAGAAAGCTTTAGTAACATATCAGCCTGCTTAATTCAGTCACGTTATGCATCTATCAAAACTCAAAATCCTTCCTGACAACATCATTAGTAAACCTAACCTCTACTTAATAGTCAGCAATAATAAACCAACCCAATACCTCAAACATTACGTTTCTAAGCAACACATTCTGTTCCTGTATGGGGACATCTATCCTATCCCAGGGCCTCCAACTACAGCTTCCTCTGATAAAAGCCTAAACCCTAAAACTATTCTTCCAGCAATGCTAAACTCATGTAGGATCTGTAACAAAACCACAGAATTTCATGCTTGATTAAGTCAATACAGCCCTGATACTCCAGTAATCAACTAAACTTGGCTAAAACCCCATATCCATGATACTGAAATAACACCCCCAGGCTATAATATACTTAGAAATGACAGAACCAACAAAAATGGTGGCAGGGTAGCCTTAATCTAGCCTAACACCATCACAATCTCATCTTTCCCCTAAAAAAGCACCAACATTCAACAATGCCGAAATTCTAATCGGAGCCCTACAAATTAACAGAACAAAGCAAATATGCAATGTTGGACTGTTACCCCTCCCTAGGCAAAACATCCATTCTATGGTAGATATCCACTCCTGGATATCAGAAAACATCAGAAATGAAACTAAAATTACAGGAGATATTAATATCAACTGGCAAGATCTGATTGACTCCCATACTAATAGCATGGACCTCTATGGTTATACCCAGCTCCTTACCAATGTCGCTCATATGCATAACAGCAATACCCTAGGTGCAACTCTTGACTGAATACTAGTTTCTAATCCTGAAAAAAATGCTCTTATCCCTACGCTGTACCCAGTACACTTAATGACTTACTATCCATATTCATACATAGATCCAAACCAAAAATTACAAAAACACACACATACAAAACCACCAGAAATATCAGGAATTTTGACCAACAAAGGTTAAACAAAATCATCAAACACACTAACTGGAATCCACTTAAAATATTACCACTAGAAGATGTATTTCTAAATACTCTCGACAGCCTAGCCCCCCTCCGCATAAAAAGAATAAAAACAAACCATGCCACCAGGCTAACAAAAAATAACAACCAACATTTACAAGATAGAGCTAAAGCCTGGAAGGAATGGCACAGTAACAAATCTGATGATAATGTAATCAAATATAAGCAGTTATGAAACAAAGAAAAAAAGTTAGTGAACTTAGACAAAAAAAAAAACTTTTCCAGGCAACTGGCAAACAACAGAAACAACCTCAAACCTCCTGACCCCAGACTCGAAACAAACTCCATCACCATGCCCTGACAAACCTCACTAAGAGATGGCTAATCTGTTTAACTCTCATTTTATAGATAGCATAAGCAAACTGTTAACAAATCCCACTGCTGCAACTACCTCAAGCCCCATCTCTAATCCCCTTCTACCCTTATCTCATGTGTCCTGCACAAACAAAAAAAACATTCACCCCTCTCAACAAAGTAATATTACATCTTCTATCCCCTTTTCTCTTAAACTTGTTCCTACTTCTCTTATTTAAAAACTACTTCAAAAACTAAAACTGTGCTCCCCCTCCTCTGACAACCCCCCCCCCGAATACTTAAAACTTGTTGCAGAAGCCATAGCATATCCTGTCAACGTCCTTATAAATTGCTGCATAGCAGAGTCCAAAGTCCCTAACCTCCGAAAAAAAATCTGTCATCACCACTTTACATAAACGGGGCAACTCCAATGAACTATGCAGTTATTGACCCATCTCCATCCTCTCTCCTCTTTCTGTACTCCTGGAAAAATGCATACATGGGCAATTGCTTCACCATCCTATCCAAAACAAACATTTTTGCCCATCCCACAGCACCACCACTGATTTAATTTCCTTCATGGACACTGTGTCCAAATCCATTGACTCTGGTATCATCTCTGTCTTACTACTAGACTTATCAAAGGCATTTGACACAGTGTACCACAACAAACTTCACCAGCTATCCATTGTAGGCTGCACCTCACAATCCCTCCAATGGTTTGCAAGCTACCTATCCAACCAACAATAATGCATTAAATGACAAAATAAACTATCCCAATATCAAACCAACACAAATGGGATACCACAATGGTCCACACTTGGACTCTTACTCCTCAAAGTTTTCACCAACAACCTTCACACCTTGTCAGACCTTAGCACCATTATCTAATACACAGATGACACTACCATACTTTCCTCCTCTAATGACATATAACATCTCCAACAACACACCAAACCACATTCACCTCAATAGAGACATGGCTCAGCTATTCCTAAATCCTAAAAAAACAAAACCTTTGCTTTTCTAAGCAAAATCAACCTCATCTTTATGGGTGACCTCAATACTGACTGGACTACCTATAATTCCACTAATCCATCCAGTTTTATAAACCTACACTGTTTCTCCCAGCTCATACAAAATCCCACAAGAATAGACAAAAACTCTAACACATACTCCATTCTTGACTGGGCTCTGTCAAACAGATGTAGCACATCCCTTCCAATGGGTTGTCTCCCCCATACTGTGAGTGACCACCTACTTAATCAGAAACAACTTCATTCCACCCAGACAAGCAGTCTACAGGCTAATCTGTAACAAGAAGAAATTTAATAGCTGCACATTTAACTCCCTCCTCCAACAAATTAACTGGCCCCCCTCAAAACTCTACTACTAGATGATGCCATGCAAAATTTTAACACCACCTTCTTCAACATTCTAAACAGCTTAGCCCCCTGCAGAACCACTAGAATAAAAATTACCACTCACCTTGGCTAACAAACAACACCAGAGACCTACTAAAAGAAAGGGACAGGGCATGGGAATACTGATTAACTAACAAAATCAATGACAACCTACGACTGTTCAAACAACTTAGGAACAAAGCTAAATCCCCGATAAAAGCTGATAAAAAACTACTACACTACTGCACAGCAAAAAAAAAACCCCAAAAAGTTCTGGGCCACCATCTACAAACTCCTGCAACTTGATAATCCTACCCCCCCCCCAAATGACAGCATTGCAACACAATTCAACTCCTTTGTTTACAAATGCAATACACTCGCACATTAACTATGATCAAAATACCATTACTTCAATCCCAACAGCTAACAGCAAAGAATAAACTCCTTCTCTTTTAACCTTATCCCAACCCATACCATAAAAGAAATACTTGGTAAACACAAACCCACCAGCCTAGCTGTAGACATCCTCCAATCAGAATTCCTCAGATCTGCTTCTGAAGTCATACCCTACCCTGTTTCTATCCTCATCAAGCACTCAGTCACTGAAAACTATGTCCCACTAATCTGGAAAGTCTCCTACATCACTCCTTTGCATAAAGGCAGCAACTTTACAGAACTTACTAACTACAGACCAAAAATGCATTCACTCCCAGCTCCTAAACCACGTTCCCTACAACCTTTTATCATACACACAACATGGTTTTCGTCCCCACCATAGCATCACATCTGTCCTCCTCAATTTTACCAACACAATAAATCAACACAGAAAGCATTCAAAATGTCTAATCCATCTTTCTAGATCTTTCAAAGGTCTTCAATACAGTTTCATACCAGAAACTACTATCAGAACTAGCCACATTAGATCTTGGCCAATCTTCTCTAGCATGGTTCCATAGCTACCTAACCAAACACCAAGAAGCTGTTAGATGGCAACAAGAGCTATCATCTCTGCTTTCTGTCAACACAGGAGTTCCACAAGGCTGCATATTAGGCCCACTACACTTCACCATTTTCACCAACCAGTTCAATAAATCCACTTCTCTCGCTTCAGTCATCTAGTATGCAGACGATTCTACCCTCATATGCATCGCATCCTCTCTAACACAGCTACAGGTTACAACACGACAATCTTTCCTAGATGTAGAATCTTGGCTACTTAAAGCAAACCTCATACTGAACCCGAACAAGACCAAGCTGATGCTCTTTCTCTCCACCAAGACACCCAATCCTCCAGACACTTTTCAAATACACTCACACAACACTAGTGTGTGTGTGTGTGTGTGTGTGTGTGTGTGTGTGTGTGTGTGTGTGTGTGTGTGAGTGGGTGTTGCACCCACTCTCTTGTTTAAGAAAGAAGCCTCCATATTTCTTAAATATTCACACCTCTACAAAACAGATTTTCTCATGTTACAAGTTCATTAGCTGAGAGTTTAAGACCGTTACTATACTGTATGAATACCAAGTGCAGCAGAAAGTGAATAAGGAACCTAACCTTCCATCTTGGTCAGCAGATTTTTAGCATTAATTATGATTACTCTGACTACTATATGTAGTTAACAGGGCTGTGGAGCCACTTTATTTCATGCTGACAGGCATCGAGCATCGCACCATGTCCTTAGATACTGACAGAATGCCAGCATTTTGTTTTAATAAGCATGAGGGGATGAGGAGATGTTTCTTTTCCATGCTTGCTCAGATGTTTGATAATGCTTGTATCTCAATTTATATCCAGGAAACATTTTCCTAATTGTTCACCAAAAAATAGTCATTTTGTAAAACAAAAATATAGGAGTTTATTAAGTAAACAGAAAGCCGTACAGGCCACCATACATAAGTTTGATCAACGCACAAGTTGTTACAATATTGCAAACTTTCACAAAATGCTTTTTCAAGTGTGATAACATTAACATTCAAGATATTTTTAATTTTATTTTTTTTTATTTATTATTTGTTTACTGGGAAAGTCCGATTTGGAACATAGCCAATTTTCAGCGGAGGCCCAGGGAGAAATGCTCCAGATGAATGTCTTTAATACATGTAGAAAGCATAAAGAATGTATATTTTGAGTGTTTTTCTTTAATTTCTGTCTCAATTGCTGTATATCTCTCTAAGAATATCAGCTTTTTAGGCATCTGGTAGACATTCCACTGTTGTGATCTATGTAGGATTTGCTTTCTAGGCTTATTGTGTCATTTTGTGACTTGAGACTTTTTACATTTGCTTCTTGATAACTGAAAGAATATTTTAAACAGAAGAAAAAGACTGTTGTATGAAGTTATTTATATGTCACAATAACACATTTTATTGCATTTTATTGGGAAGTTCACTTTGACAAAAGTATCTCTTTTTGGACAGGGAATTTTTTTGTGTCCTGCTCTGCAAACTATGTATCGGGGATGTATAAATTGCTGCGGGTTGTGTGCCATGTGTATAAACTGTGACAGCTTATCTTCTGACCGATTCTCACCAGCAGAACTTACTAGCTATAAGACTTCTTGCTCGGCTAACGCATGGATACTTACCCTAATACTGTTGTTCCTTATCCCAACCATTTAAAGAAAAAGGAGTTAAAACATACATTTTTAACTTTAGCACAGGCTGCTTTAATGCCTCAGTGAATGCTACTTCTTCAGACCACTTGTCTTTTACTTTGAATTTGTCAAATCTGTCTGTTGTATCCTTGCTGGCAACTATGAACTGGTGATAAGACATGACCTCCACGGCTGTTCCGTTGTCCAACAAGGCTTGGGAGAATCAATTATTTCAGGTAGAAGTAGACAGTGGAGAGGGTTTTCTCAAGGTAGCTGGGGCAAGAGATCTCTGGCTCAGGTTAATATCCTTCCTTCCTACCCAGTCCATCTTTAATGATGTCCCTAGGAAACAAACTTAATCATATGGAAAATAAAGAGGTGTCTTCTGTTTGTAAAAATGATGTTCTTATTTTAGCCAGAAGTTTATTGCATTCAGTTAATTTTGGGTGCCAAATGCCTCCTCCAAATTACTATGCCTCTGCTTCTTAAGAAAAGGATGCTTTTACTGATGACTCTCATGCTGACAGAGATAGGGTTATGTCCCCATAACCCAAGATTGGTTTTAAGACAGCCTCCATTTATTCATTTTCAAGCTCACTTTCTGATTTGTTGAGACCATTTATAGACTTTTGGATGTGTTTTCTTAGGAACAATATATGTTCCCCTTAAACTGGGTAGATACTATGATTTACTTGAACAAGAAGCCCCTAATAGTGTACCCATTCATCCCATTTTATCAGCACTGGAGGATGTTTTTAAAGCTGCCTTGTAATGCTCCTTGTAATGCTCCTTACTATGAGTCATCTGTTACAAAGAAGGCAGACAAATTGTATAAAATTTCTCGATCTAATAAATATATCTCCTCTTATCTTTGAGCAGACCCTACTGCTGTCATGCCCATGGCACCTCCTGTTTACAGAATCTTATCATTCCCTAATCCAGAACTCTGGGTTCAAAAAGAGGGCAAGTGGCTGGACAGACAGGATAAAACTTTTTTTTCTTCCTCTACTCTAGCCTTTTGAATCCATAATTAATAGGACTACATGGGAAATTTATATTAAGATGTGTCAACCTAAGTGAGTTTTCCACTTCCCTGTCTCCTGAGGGTAGGTCTTATATGAATTAGATTGCCTCTCAAGTATATAAACATACCTTAAAAAGTGTTTATGATTGTACTGATACCGATTTTAGAGCTTCTACTTTGGTTGTCATGTTGAGAAGATCTGTTTAGCTACATAATAAAAAGTTTTCAGATGAGTTAAACTCAGAATGTTCCCCTTGGATATACAGGTTTATTTTGGCCTTGTAATACACAGGTCCTCAAGTAGTAGGATGACAGGGGTAAATTTATTCGGGAAGTATCTTGGACTTTTCAGGTACCCCTGAGTCTTTCCTTCCAGACTTTCTACTTTCCTTAAAAGACAAAACAAACAATTGTGACCACCTAATAAGAGGCAAACACACAAGAAATAATGGCAGAAGGGCACCAATACTAACCCCAGAAAACAAGGAGGTGTTCCAGAAAACAAGGTGGTTTCCCAGGAAAGGCATCAAGCACCAGCAATTGACTATGCTGGAAACTTGGCCACCTTCCCTCTTCCTGTCTCAGCACCTCTTCGCCTTTCACAAAATATGACCCTCATCGACCCCTTCTGGCATCATATAATTTTAGACAAATTGCTTTTAAAGGTGATCACAAGGGTCACAGCTGGTGATGGATAGAATTGCCCCTCCTTTCAGGGGGATATTTCAGTCAAACAGGCGTTTCCTTGGGTGCTCCCACATGTCAGATACAGGAGTCCTAGAACATGTCCCTGCAAAACACACAGGAAGGAGCTTTTGTAGGATCATAGGTAAGTACTAAGCTTGCATCGTTGTGAGTCATTTTAAGCCTATCCAGTTTCCCTTTTGGTGCTTTAATTAACATATTCTGTTTGGTGCTAGATTGACTTTACCTGTCCCAGGCTGACAAGTATATATTACACCTAAAGAGAATGTGTGGGATCCTACCATAGATAATTTGTGGAACCTAAGGCATGGGATAAAGCATTTAGTAGCTGCTTCTGTCCATTAGTAATATATGGGGCAGCCTAAAATGATTATTTTAATGCTTTAACATTTGTCTACCAGAATAATCTGCCTAGGACAGAGCCCATTTTTAGCAGAGGCCTGTGGAGAAATTCTCCAGATGCATGTCCTTGGAATGTGGGAGGAAACCTGAGCACCTGGAGGAAACCCACGCAAATGCAGTAAGGACATGCAGACAATGCACAGAAGGCATCCCCGCATAGAATTGAACTGGAAACCTCTTGCTGTGAGGTGACAATGCTAACCACTGTGCAGTCCTGATTATTCCTCCTTTGGGACTAGAAACATTGTAGCATATTCTCTCTTTTCTCAATCTTTCTGTGAGGATTCCAGAACTCAAGATGTTAACCTTTCAATTTATGTGAACACTACTCCCAGACCACTGTGATTTGGTTAAAGGGGATTCTTTTGCAATAGCACACGGTGCTTTAAGATATATCCAAGATATCTGATCCCATTATCAGTTTTCTGCATGACCCTTTGGTCTGTCTACTGCACCAAGTGTTTATAAAATGCCTAGACCCAGTAGTGTCCCACCACACACTGCAGGGTGTCCATATTGTCTTTATTTAGACTACTTGCTTATCTGTGCAGAGTCTTTGCTCAAATGCCAGGAGTTCTTAAGAAAAGTCATATCTGTCCTAATTCATGTGGAGTTCCAGATAAATTCCCTTATTCCAGCATATAGTTTTTTGTTTCTGGGGTACCTTATAAATGCCACCATGCAAAATGCTTTTCTATTTCATGACAGGAAGTTTTGTACCTGGAAGTATTGTTGAGCTTTTCTGAGAAGTCTCAAGCTTTTGCTAGAGAATCTGTCAAGATATTTTGTCTTATGGCTTCTATGATGGCACTTACCAGACTGCATATGAGAAAGACTCAGTGGTGCATCAAAAAACATGAGCCCAGCATCCTCACCCATTAAAATTTTGAACTCCAGTTTTGGATTTTTGTAAAGTCAGAACTGCAGTGGTGGAGGGATAGGATGGCTGTCAGTTCAGGGATTCCTTTTCTCAACCTGCCTCAACAAAATCTGTATAGACATACTCTTTAGATTTTGCATGGGGAGTAGTTTCAATGGAGGTGAACGTACAAGGACTGTGTAACAACTCAAACAGATCAAAGGACACCATTGTCAAAGAAATGCTAGCTGCAATTCTTGCTGTAAAGTCTCTACATCATCTTTGGAGCCTGAATCCTCTTCAGATTATTACAGACCACACCAAGGTAATTTGCTACATACATAAACAAATAAGGGGAATGGAGTTAGCTCTACAGCACTTCATAACCCTTCCAGCTTCTTACATACTGTCAGTAAAACACAGTGGCAGGCAAGCCCAGCAAATATTGGACAGAGCATCATGAGGGGAAACTCAACAAAGAGGTCTTCTGGGAATTGATCTAGGTTTGTGGTACACCTCAAGAAAATCTACTCAGCTCCTTTCAAAACAGACAGCTAGATAAAGTCTGATCCAGGAATCCTTGCAACCAAGTGAGGAGAACAGGTGAGCCATTGTTCTCTTGGTCAGGGGTGTTCCTATATGCATTTCCACTGTTTCCATTGATTTCAACAGTACTTTTGAAAATTTAGAAAGAATCCCCCAAAAATTCTAGTGGTGATTCAAATTTGACCCAGGCAAATGGTTCTCCATTCCTGGAGAACTGGCCAAGGGCAATTCCTATAAGCTTTCTCACAGACTGGATCAGCTGACACAACACAAAGGGGAGTTTGATACACCCCTACATCAAATAAGTTAAACGGACTGTCTGGATGATTCAGTGTTGATACCTTTTAAGTACCTTCTTCATCATTCCATGCAGCAGGTACTAAAGAATTCAAAAAAGCCTGCTACTAGAAAGTCACATATTGGCAAATGGAAAATATTTTGTAGTTGATGCCTCGTCAATAACCAGAGTCCGATCAAGGATTTAGCACCTCTGGTACTTTATATTTGTATGGGTTACAATCTTCTGGCCTCTCTAATGGCTTTATCAGGGTTCATTTTGAGACTATTTTAGCATGTCTTCCAATTGATCCTTCTCTTTCTTCTGTCTGTTGTTAAAACAGTTTTGGAAAGGAGTTGTGTAGATGAAACCTCCTCATAGGCCGATTCCAACCACTTGGGATCTCAATTTCTGCCGAATCTGCTTCCTTGGCTGATTTATCTCATTACTTGGGGAGGTGGCCTTCTCATTGCTCTGTTGGCTGCAGGAAGAGTATCTGAGTTTTAAGATCTAATGTGGAACTCTGTTTTTTCATAGGGATAGAGTCACTCTGCAGACTATCCCCTTAGTCATGCCTAAAGTAGTTTCAGAGTTGACTTTGAATCAAGTCAGCAGTCTCCATTTTTATACCCAGATACAAAAATCAAGGTACAAGTGATTCTTCATACCCTGGATGTGCACAGACAACTCTGGTACTATCTTGAAATAAACAAGTCCTTCAAGAACACTAACCAGCTTTTTATTTCCTATTCTAGCACTAAAAAAGGTCAATCTGTGTCTAAAAAGACTATTCCTAGATGGTTGCCATAGGTTATTGTGTTGTATTACTTCTACCATGGGAAAACTATTACTTTCAGGGTTAAGGCACATTTCACCTGGGCCTTGGCTTCCTTGATGGCATACCAGATGGGGTAGACCCTAGACTGATTTTACAGGGAGCAACATGGTCTTCTATTTATGCATTTAAAAAGCATTAAAAACTGGATTCCTTCTCTAGGCCCATAACAGGCTTTGCTACAACCATTCTCTTGGGATTCCTGGTCCCTTATCCTTCCTCCTCCCAATTTGGATAAGCTATGGTAGTCTCCCACAAGCTACTGCAGCAGTGGGAATGATAAATGTTGTGTAGTTGTCTGACTTGTACTTGCCTATAACAGCAGATGTTCAAATTATTCACTGCTGCAGTAGTTGTACCTACTCACCAATTCCTCTTATGATATTTAGTTACTGTGTGTGCACCCAGTGGTTGTGGCTGTTGTTGTTTAGTCATGATGAATTTCCCCTTTTACTCTTAGGAGCAGGAAAATCATGAAGTACTTAGCTAATCTGTCTGTTTTCAGAGGTCCTTCAAAATGGCTTAACCTATAGCAGCCAGAGTGACTGTGTGGTGAGGGGGTTAGAAATTTAGGAAGCTAGCTGGGTTGCTATATTCTGGGCAGGATACAACATTGAGGCTACTGCAGCAGTGAAGAATTTGAACATCTACTGTAATAAGTAAGGGCAACTTACACAGTGGTACTTTCTATCAACCTTCCAACATTATATGGAGTTAGTAAATCTATTCCACAGCAACCAGGCTTAGACAAGAGACATTAGACCCATACATAGCTATCGTTCATGCATGCTATATGTTAAATATTGCATTTTTATTTACAATGACGAGTACATGTTTCTCCAAATGCTGTATCTTTATCTCTGAAAATGTTTCATTGCTATGTATGTTGTGTCTGTAGATAATACCGTAATTTCTACAGAATTTCTAATGTTATCTGTTGAGCTTTGCTCCTTAGGCAGCCACAGAAAAGAGTCCTCCTTTTGGGCTCAGCCAAGTTTTCTCTGTTAACATATGAAAGTAGTAAAAAATAATTTAAATAAAGTATAAATTGGAGTGGGAGAGGATCTATTGGACTTAACAAATATAGCAAGAACATGAGGGTTGAGGTATAGAAAATCATAGTAGGCAACTCTCTCAATGAAATCATGTATTCTTTGTTACCTAAAATAAAAAAAAAATCATTTTCAATCCCTTCCTCATTCTAAAGCAATTTATTTCCCTGGAATTCCCCAAAAGAAACATAAAATTTGTTTTCTGAACTAACCAAATTAATAAAAAGAAACACTTCCATAAAACAGGAATCGAACAATAAGAAACTCTGCAAGTATACGCACAGAAAACATCAGATGTTGTCAAACCTGCAGTGCGTTCTGACAGATCTTTCAGGAAAACGTTAACCTTACCATCCTTGTTATCTTCGAGTCTTTTTATATACTGCAATTTATTCATGGGACATTATATCAAACACACAACAGTACCCAACAAACCATTTCAAAATTAATACAAGCAACCTGCACACAGAGTAAAATTGCCATTTTTTTCAGGGATAACCCCCCCCCGTCACCTTCAAGGGGACTTTACCTCCTCACCACACTACCTTATTTATATATACCAACTTGAGGGCTGCAGAAACTCAGAAAAGTGGATATTTTAATGTTGCTCATTTTCTAGGCGTTATATTATCTAGAGGACGCACAACACATACGTGTATGCACACACACAAAAATCCTTAAAGAATTTAAATAAAAGCAGTAATGCCAATACTGCTTAGATGATAGGGTGTCAGCAACAGCAGAGTAAAAAACTCTTAAGGCAACAATTTCAACTATTCACCCCAAGATCACTTTTCAGAATTTCCCATTATTCACAAGCAGTTAATCCTCCTTGGGCAGACAGAAAGCAATATAAGGTTTATTTTTGGCCATAACCTAGAATTGTGAGTCCTAGAATAGTATTTAATTTATAGTAATACTGCAGTAAAATGAGCTGAAGATGAAGAAGGAATCAATATATGTATGCAAACAGCAGCAGCGTTCTGTTTTGTAGCATTGTACAGTGCATTTAGGACAACTGGATGTGCTGTGCACATCTGTAGTTATAATGCATTACCGTTTCTCTACACAGTCTCTGTATGTAGCACAGTTACATTTGAGTTGTAATGCTATGTTTGCCATGTCGCTCTCTGCACATAAGCACACTGCCATATTTTCTTTACAGACTGTCTTACAAATATAAAAAATCAGCATGAAGGTCTACATGATATCATTGAGAAATACGGATGTAATTATTTGCTTAAATAATATAGGGAATGATGGATGTCAAGATTTTCCCTGGGATTCAGTAAGCTAAAAAGTCCATGCAGGAATAATGTAGCTGTTCCTGCGCAGAATATGGCCTTCGAGCGATCCAGTAAACAAGCCTGGGGAAATGCACGAGCCTGCTAATGCTATTCTGCATGGACATGACTGGATTATGCTAATGACCTCATTTGCTGGTGAAAACCATGAAAATGAGGTAAATTAGTGATCCATTAAGCAAGCATGCATCCAGGGCAGAATAATGTAGCATGCAGAAATATATTTGGCTAGTAGCCGAATACATTTCTGCAAAAATCAAAACTGAGACATGACAGCTCAAACAAAAACATGTATTCTAATCTTTAGGCATGCTAATGGTCAAATATATGGCCATTGGTATGGAAAAGTGTGGCAAAATTATAAAATTCAAAGTTTATTTATTTTTTTTTTGGCTGATCTAGGCCATTTAAGCATAGGGCAGCAGAGCTCAAACAGGATTGTGCAGAAAATAAAGAAAAAATGTGAAAAGGCAATTTTAAGTGAAATCTGAATTTTGTCATTATAGTCTATGGCATGCAGAATCAAAACGACAGCAGGGAACAGTGGTTGCTAAGGGGAAAGGCACTGGTGTAGTGCTTTAACTAGGGACTAAGGCAGTGGGGTATGCTAATGAGGGAAATTTACTGAATAACAAAAAGAAGACAAGTGCCAAACTGCACCTAACCGTGTAGGAGCTATAAGGCAGTGGTGTAAGCAGGAGAAGCAGCTGACATGAAAAAGGGGTATGCCATGCTTGGTGTAAGCACATAGCAGCTCCATGGCTCCCAGATTAGCTTAACTAAGCGAGGGGGTGTGTCTCAGGCTGTTGAGTTATTCCATGAAATGAAGAGCATTTTCATGCCCAGGGGAGGGCCATTTCTCATTGTTTACTTTAGCTAAATGGGTTTGCACAGTGCACACTGGATCTAAAACAAACAGACAAAAAAAATGGAAATAGCAAAACTGTTTACATTTGGGCAGTGGTTTTGTGAGGTGCACCTCAGGGCATAAAAGGGGCAGAAATGGGAAGGTAAAAAAAGAAAAAAAAAAGGAAATAGCAGAACAAAAGCAATCAAGTACAAATAACGTAGCTGGCAGGTGGAATGCATCATAGTCAGCCAATCATACAGCCAGCGTCTGCAGCACAACAGTATAAACTATGCAAATACCTTCCAGTCTGTTTTTTCCCACAAACTCTGCACCATTGGTGTACACACGTGGGGGAATTTTAACCAAAAGCATGTTAAGGGCTGCCATTGCTTTGATCCATCAGTATGTGCTAGAGGCTGAGGGCAGTGAGGAGGATAGTGCTGACAACCGCCACAGATCGAGGAGGAGGAGAAGAGTGTTCACACCCAGGGTAACCTACCAGGGGCTACATGATCTGGAGATAGTAGAGCACTACAGGATGGACAGAGACATACTTTAGCAAATCATTGAGCTGTGCTTGCCTCAACTCAGACCCAGAGTCAGCAGAGGGGAACCCATCCCAGTAGATACCAAGGGTCTATGTTAAATCAGCGAACACTTAAAAAAGCGAACGCTGATTTATCAATCTTCTTTAAGAGAAAGCTGAAAATCTCGAACACTTGAAACAGCAATTTTTTTCCCAGGGAAAAAAAATCTCTGTTCCACAAAAAAAAAAAAAAAAAACCCAGTAAATAAAGTGGGAGGCTTCACACCCCACACACCTCGATGTGGGGGGCTGTGCCTCCCACACCTCCTACTTAAATATACCAACTCCAAAATCGCACCACAGTGGAGAAAATGGCAAAGTCCCAGAAATGGCCCAGTGATATTTTCTCTGGAAAAAAATCTCTGTTCCAAGGGTTCAGGATTTTTAGCTTTCACTTAAAGAGGGTCGATAAATCAGCATTCGCCTTTTTAAGCGTTTGTTGATTTAACATTGACCCGATACCACGGTATGTGTAGCCATAAGAATACTAGCTACGGTACTGCTCAAAGTCCTACTGGGGACATCATGGGGGATCTCACAGGCATCTGCATCCAGGGTACTCCACCAGTTCCTGGATGCCATCCTACCACATGCTGGTGAGCACATTTACTTCCCCAACAACCTTGAGGAGAAGAACAGCAATATGCATATCTTCCACCATGTAGCAGAATACCTGGATGTACTGGGTGCGATAGACTGCATGCATATCCACATCAAAGCACCACTTGGTGAATAGGGTAGTGCCTACATAAACTGCACGGGCTTCCACTCTATCAACTACCAGGTGGTGTGCAATGCCCAGGGCATTATCATGAATATGTGTGCTGGCAGCCCTGGAAGCTATCACAACTCCCACATCTGGCATTCATCACAGCTGTACTAGACATTTGCTAGTGGGGACATCCCGTATGGCCATCTGGTGGGGGATGCTGGCTATGCACCTATCAGAAATGTGCACACACCAACTCAAGAACACGATAATGAGGCACACACACAAACCAAGATCATTATAGAGCATGTGTTTGGGATGCTCAAGTCATGGTTTTGCTGCCTTGACATATCTGGTGGATCCCTGTAGTACTCTCCAGCCACATGTGCACACATGTTCATAGTATTTGCCATGCTACACAATATGATCCTGCCTAAAAAGCTGCATCAGGAACAGCATGGGGAAGGGCCACACAGCCCTCCACCATTGCCAATGTCCCCACAGGCACAGACGGACTCAGAGGAGGAGGTCCCTGAACCTGCTCTTGTCAGCAAACTGAGGTGTGCCCTTTATGCCCAGGCCTTGGCAAAGAGGCAATGCATAGCACACACACTTACACTGTAGGGAACCAGGGACTGACACCTCTCTCTGACTCACACACACAGCAAATGGATGGCATACACATCACAAACTGTAACTTACCATGTATAGGCAGTGTACTGTGTGCATCCAACATAGACAGCCCTCAAGCACCATCCTCACAGTTGCTGCAGGCACAAGGTAAGTCAATTTTCCTAACAGTAAATGAATGGATTAGTATGTTTTGTTAGCATATCTATGGTAATGCTGTTTGCATGCAAGGGAATGGGGTGACCTACTGGGATAGCAGCAGACAAGTGACAGCTATATGGGACACCAGGAAATGTCTGCACAATACTGGCAATCAAGTACACAACAGTATAAACTATGCAAATACCTTCCAGTCATTTAAGGTGACAAATCCCACTGCAGTATATGTGGGGAGACAACTAAGGGGGGGAATAGGTCACATGCATGGATGTCACTGTGGGGATCCCATACTCACCCCTCAGACTCACACAGCAAGTCAGCCATAGAAAACCATAAAGGAATGTCTGGCAAAGGCCCAAAAATGGCAACAGTGATGGAATACACACCTTCAGACTTACATAGTGATATCACAGCAGGCCTTGCATTTGGAGTAAGGATCTAAAGGGAAAGAAGTCTGAAACTCAGTTGTATGTCAGTACAATCTAACCTGTGGTCTTTAGTGATATGCCTCACTATTCTCCAAGACAGGGCACAATACTATGCTAAATGGAACCAAAATGTAAAGCCAATATGAGCACAGTTTGTGCAAATGTGTACCACTGACAGGTGTACCCCCCACACCCATATTCCCATAGAAATGCAGTAACATGAAAGTTTGTATGGTAATAGCAGTAGAGCACACATTGCCAGGGCTATCCCAATCAACATGATAACTTGTTGCACATCTACAATATGCAGGGGTGAATAAGCTATGCATATGTGTGGGCAATACTGTCAGGATGTGGCCAGCAACTTCTCACAGCTGGTGTGTCCTAGTGGCCTAGGTACAGTACTGTGGTAGACAGGGCCATGTACCATGAAATGCAGTGCCAACTATTTTGTGTCTCAGCTACACCTATGGTGGGAGTTGTACACACTGTCCAGATGTCAATATCCATTACTACTGGGAAGCTGGACAGGTCATGGACAGGAGGGCCAAACATATAAACAGTACACAGGTTGGAGTAACCTACACAGTGCCTATAATACCTTCCAACTGTGCAGACCGTCTGTCGGTGTCTGTGGACACTTGCAAAGTGATGGATGGCACTTTTACAATGCAGGGGGTGTGTGACAGACGTGTCACACACCCCTTGTATTTATTTCCTGATCTACTACTTATTTCAGTGTTTTTGCTTTGTCCGTGGACACTGAAATGCATTTCATACAAGTGCTGTACGGCACTTTCTGAGTGCAGGGAGCATGTTCATAGTCCATGCACTACTTAAAGACACCCCCTGCACTCGTTCACAGTTCATGTCCATTTAGCCTTAGCAGCATGCCTTCATGAATATGCAAGGCGCGCTGCTGTGGTTACACAGACACAAGCCACTATAGTGCTATTCCTGCATGGAGTTTATTAAATTGCGGGTTTATATTTTACATTTTTAATACGGTACAAGCTCTAATTGTTTGTAGCGATTCAAATACAAAACTAGACAGAAAACATTTGTACCGTTAGCGGATTACAAATAATTCATGTTTTTTACAAGGCTGCACTACATAATATGCATTTGAAGAACTGATCGATGCTTAGATGTTATAACACGCTCATGCATGAACGTGTATAAAGTTGTTAACTTAATGTTGACTTGATCTGACATTCTTATGAATACAGATCCTCATCACTAGAACATACTAAGTAATGTGTTTATCTGTGGAATGATATTTAATCAATGTTATATGAAGTTTTAAGTATATTTGTCCTGCATTTATATTTAATTTCTGAAATTTCACCAACATTTTAAAGCAACTGAATTAAAGTATTATGTAAGAAAAAAATCAAGGGGTGCATACCATGGCTAGCAGAAACATTCATCATAAATTATGTATAAATACAGTGAATGTTCATTAACAGAATACACACCATACGAGTCATACTGCAGATACTTAATGTTTATAAAAAAAGTCAACAGTTTTACAAAAAAAAAAATACAAAAAGGCACCCTCGTGCACACATACAGACATATATAATATATGTTGGTTACCTTCAATTCATATCACTTCATCTCAACATAAATGGCCTAAAAGAGTGACAGCACCTATGACTAACAATAAGGAATGCTTATAATTGTGTGATTGTTACTGTTAGTTTTTATAGCTTTACAAGAGATATTGCAGTTTGCTTTACTACAGTTTGTTAGATTGTACAAGTTTGTGGGGTACTTTTTTTCCCTCCCTGCAGTGCAACTGTTGGTTGGTATATAAGGTGCTATGGTATGGGGGGGGCAAATCCCTCCATAATGGTAGTGCATGAGGGAGAATCTTGTCCCAGCATCAAAAACAGATTTCTTTTTTATTTTAATTGCCTTTTGAGTTATGCTGAGTATTGATGAATGGTGCAATTAAATAACTTGTGTTAAGATATTATATATTTAGATCAAATGACAGACTCATAGGCTAATGGGTCAGCACTAGGCAATCAGTCTGCAAAACATTTCAAGACTAGCCAAAAATAAAAACCCTGTTCAAAATTGCCTTCTAGCCTCAAGGAGGATAAGACATGATAGACTGGGAGAACATTTCAGGCTGCTCATGCAATTATCTAGGTTTACCTTGAAGATGGCATGGGGCTACTCTGACATTGTGAGAAATACATTGGGTTATGAATATATCATGCCAACATGTCTTATTTATGTGCTGATGAAAGTTTAGTTCCTTTAACTAAGTATTCAATATACCATTAGTGCTACAAAAGTAGATCAGTGTATATCCTCCTGTTATGTTTGCAACCGGTCATAACCCAAGCTACCCACAGCTGATAGCTAAATCAACTAATTAAGCACACTGGTAACAGCATATCTGTAACCCTTACTCTGGTAAGGGTTACAACATATATGTAACCCTTACCAGAGTAAAATTATCTGATACACATTCCTGCATTTAGAAACAGCTAAACACATCATAAGACACTATGGTTTTGTTGTAATTGAATCTCCCAATGTGCTCCCTGTCATACCTCTCAACTAGCCCTACCAGTAAATGGAAAGGCTACACACACACACACACACACACACACACACACAGTGTATCAGTGTACTGATCAGCATACAATGTGAATGGATATGCACTCAGTAAATTGGGTTGGATGAAATTCATGCATATCCATTGCATATATCCATATCCTCTGCATATATATATATATATATATATATATATATATATATATATATATATATATATATATATATAAGTCTATAATTTAATACAACGAAACAGATTATACAAAAAATAATTAAGACTTAATTACAGCTACATATTTGTAAGATGAAAACACTGACTGAAATCATGGATTTATGTCACTCTATAGTCATGCACAAAGCAATAAATGACTGTGTATTTGAACAGAGAGATTTGTAGCTAACTCCAAGCTCATAACAGAGACCAGATCCACAGCATGCTGCTTCAAAGAGAACTTAATTCTATCTTTTGATATGAAGGAGTTGGGGTTTCTATTGTAGGTCAGAAATGGTGATGTCAGCCTGGGATTACATGCTCAACAAGCCACACTGCTTCGCTAGAGACAGCTTGCACCTGTCACCCTTAGGCTTTCGAATACTGGCCAAGGCTCTTGCCACCCACATAGTGCCTTTTTTAGGCAAGGCTCAAAAGACAAACCCACCACTCTAAATAGCACAAGTAACAAAAATCTGAGGGCAATGCTACTCAATGTCAGAAGTCTAAACCTCAAAATGCACGCACTCGAGGCACTCCTCAGTATGGAGAAAATTGATTTATGTGCAGTAAAAGAAACCTGGTTTAAGGCTCCAGAGAGCACCTCAGCACTACCAGGCTACAACTCATACCATACATTTCAGCCACAGAACCCGGACCGAAATACAAAAGGAGTGGGAGTATCCATATTCATCAAGGATACCCACACCTCCAGGTTAGTGGCACAGCACAATACTTCACTGATCATCCACGTGCAACTAACAACAGGCAAAACTGCAATTCAAATTGTAGCTTGCTACAGATCACCCACCATGTCCCGGGACCCACATTCCATGTTTCTGGAAACACTGGGAAACATAAAGGTCCTACCAAACACCCTAATATTGGGCGATTTCAACTACCCAGACATTAACTGGGAGAACTACTCAAGTACTAACTCCCTTGCCCAACATTTCCTAGAATTTATAAACTCAAATGCCCTGGATCAACTTGTCAACACTCCCACCAGAGGTGACAACATATTGGACCTGGTCATCCCCAACATGGGCGACCGGTGTTCCACACTGGAGGTCAACCCCTCGCTGGTTAGATCTGACCATAAACAAATCACTTTGGATATCCACATTCTGCCCCCACCCATGGACAAGGAAACCACCATGAAAAACTTTTCAAAAGCAAACTTCATGTTACTCAAGACCAAGGTGGAAAGTTTGAAAGCCCCCATGCTAAAGGATAATGCTGTCCAAGCTGTAAAATCCTTTACTAATGCATCACACAGACACCTACAAGAATGCATGGCTCGTGCTATCCCAAGCAAAACCAAGACTCAGTCCTCCAAGAAAAGGAAACCAGTCTGGTGGACCCCTGCCATAAACAAGCTATACAATAGAAGGAGGAAACAAATACAGAAAAGAGTAAAATCCCAAGAAGGGAAGACATCCCTGATCAGTATCAGCAAGAAACTACAATCCGTCATAAAATCGTCCAAGGCGAGCTTTTAAAGAAAAATTGCCAAGGACTCCAAAGATAACCACAAAGCATACTTTAGCTATGTCAAGAATCTAAGTGGCAACACTCAGATCTGCTCGGAGTTAGTGCAGAATGGCACAAAATACACGGAACCAACCGATATTGCCAACATCCTGGCAGACAGGTTCAGTGCAAACTTCACCCCACTCTCACCCCTAAAAGGGCCCATAACCATACCAGAAGAATGTAGAGCCCATGAAATCACAGATACTCAGGTTAAAACAGCCTTCTCCAAAGCCAAAATCACAGCATCAGTGGGACCGGATGGTGTCCCAGGCTGCATCCTACACAAGCTCAAAGATGAACTAACCCCTCACCTAAACACACTGTTCAAACTCAGCCTCTCCACAGGCTACATACCCATGGAGTGGTGCACAGCAACAGTAATTCTGCTCCACAAAGGTGTAGCCACAACAGCCCCCAGAAACTATCACCCTATAAGCCTGACTAGCTTGGTCTGCAAGGCTATAGAGTGCATCATCATGGAACTCATTAACAGAGACATTGAGAACCTCCAAACACTAGACCCTACCCAGTTCGGCTTTGTTAAGGGCAAATCATGCCTCCTAAACCTGGTGGACTTCTTTGGGACAGTTACCAAGGCTATAGATGAGGGGAAGGTGGCACACACAGCCTACCTAGACCTCACAAAGGCCTTCAACACCATTCCCCATTCTGGTATTATAGAGAAGCTCACCAGCCTGAACATAAACCCCTATGTCACAAGATGGGTTGCCAGTTGGCTCACGGACAGAAGACACATGGTGAGAATTGCAGGAGTTAGGTCTGACTCTAAACCGGTTACAAGTGGTGTTCCCCAGGGCTCAGTCCTAGGACCCCTCTGTTTGGCATATACTTCTCAGAGGTACAAGCAAGCACCGGAGGACTATGGCTGACCAAGTTCCTAGATGACTGCAAACTAGGGGCTATAACTGACTCTCTGACTGACACAGACATCCTTCAAAAGGGTCTCACTGAGACAGATACCTGGTGTCAAAATCATGGCCTCAAGCTAAATGCCAAAAAGTGCATAGTCAGCCCCTTTGGAAAAAACAAAGTACCCACAAACTACCACATAGGGAAACGTAAAGAGGGATCTGAGGACCCAAGTAGATAATAATCTCTCCTTTGATAATCACATTGCCAAAGTGGTTAGAAAATTCTTCTATGTGGCCCACCTAATCACAAAAGGGTTTGCATCCAGATCAAAAGAGGTCATTGTGCCCCTCTACTTATCACTCATCAGACCCATCATAGAGTACAACTCCCCATTTGGGATGTACCTTACAAGACACCTGCAACAGCTGGAAAGACCACAGAAGTACCTCACCAAGAGGATCACTGGCCTCAAACAGATGCCCTATGCAGCTCGACTGAAGAAACTCCAGCTGTACTCGGTTGCATACTGCCTACTCAGAGGTGATCTCTGCCTGACATACAAGGCCATGTCCAACCCAGAATTGATGGACATGCTCCACCTAAAGAAAATCTTATCCCCTCGAGCCACATGCTCTAGGGATCTAAACCTCACCACAACAATAAATAGGACATGCTGGAGGGATAGATTCCTGTCCCAGAGACTTTCTCATGCTTTGGAACAAGATTCCAATCTACATTAGGCAGAGCTCCTCACTAGCGCTCTTCAAGAGAAACCTTGATGAGTGGATGGGAAACAGAAAGTTTACCCCAGGGATCACTTCAGTGGCTCTGCTGGACAGAGGCACAGGGAACTAATCTAAGGGGGCGGCGAAAGCCAACACCTTCTGGCTAGGCTTATAAATGCCTTCGGGCAGATAGATAGCACCTACCTATGAACCTATGAACCTAACTAGGCTTAAGCACACTTAATTTTATATGATAAAACAGTTAGGATAGTTTCCTCTTCGTTCACTGTTAAGTTTGTGGTGGGCATATTTGACCTACTTCCTGTTATGGCTGATTGTTTGTTGAATATTGAGGGACAGTGATTTCTTTGCTTCCCCATCATGGTATCTAGTAAGATAGCTCCTCTAACTCTACCCTGCTAATCATTCATGGAGCAAGAATTTGGCATCCCCAGACTAGACAAGTACATTATGGATAATTTGTTCCTGCCTAGGAAACTGCATCAGTGCATTAATTCCCCTGGCACTAAGAGCCAAGTGGAGACAGTAGGTCGACTTATTGACTCTACAAAACAGCTTACCCACCCTCTAGTGGAGCAACTCCCTCCTCTTTGGGGTCTGCTTTGAGGGTCAGGCCTCTGCATGCTAAGTTTTCATGGAATGTGCTTCTATACAATGGCAGTGCGTGCTCTCTTGGACCATGTCCATTGGTGCAATACCTAGTGTTCCCATTTAAGTATCTTCAAGTGGCAAGGCAGAATCAAGCTCTGCCATCCAGGATGAGCAAAAGCCACTCATTTCCATCCTCCCTGGCCAGCTCTTACAGATATGTTAGCTGCTATTTGAACCCAAGCTGTCTGCATCATCACCAGGGCTTTGACACACTTTGCCATGGGGCAGACTGATGGGCAGTGAATTTTGTCACTTAACAATGGAGGAGTATTTCTTGGTCAAAGGCACTGTTTTCTTGGTTTTTTAGTTTTGGATTGGTGCCTAACACTTTTTATTGGTTGCACTTAACAATGGGACAAATATGGAGTATAAAATATCCATGTTGATTTCTTCTTTCAATAAGACTGTGAAAGAGTTGCTTGCTGAGATCTAGAATACTTGCTATGCTCTTTTTCTTTTCTGGGAAAATCTTTAGGACTTAAATCTCTGAAATTCTCTATGATTCAGTTGGGTAGGAATATACCATATATATTAAGCACTGCATCAAACTTCTATGTTCTAATAATTCTTTTAGCCATCTTTATGAATGAGATAAATGCAGATAAAGATGATTATACACCCACCCCCCGGCTTGTCCTGACACTCCTTTAGCAGGTATTTATGAAGAAAGAACTCTCCAGCAAAGGGAGAATGTTTATCCTCTAATTATTGGGATGTTGTGGTAGCTAAATATAACTGTCCATTCCTATGACATGGGTTATAGATGTCTGGAAGGACTTTCTTCCCAGTGTCACTTCATGAGGCAATTCTTGGGGAAAATAAAGGCCTTCTTTAGATGCTAGTATTGAGAAGACTTGCTTATTTTAAATTTACTTAGAGTTCTTTTTTATCTGCATGGTTAAAACACTTAAATATACAATTTTTGAGAATTTCCATGAGTTTGGTGTTGATTTTAGATGTCTCCAAGTCTGATGTAGTTCTAGCAGTTTATAAGCGAGAGAAATTTACTGCTTTCTAGAAAAGTCATTAAATTTTGCATCTCAGTACTCTGTTTTGAGCATTTGAAGTTATTTTACTCTTAGTGATGTTTTAGAGCATCAATTTATCAATGTTAGTATCTTATGAATAGTATGCGAGTGGTTACAGACAATTTATTGAGAATCTTGCAGTTATATATAGCCTGTCCAGTAAGTGCTTATCCCAGTTTATCTAAGGTATTACTGCTTAAGCAATTGTTTCATTGTTGAGACTCTTGTCAATCTGCAGCTCCAGGCTATCTAAAAGGCAATGTTTAAGATGTTCATCAACTTGCGCCTCCTGACCCATATATGCACATACCAATATGTCATAATGTTTATCTTGCAATTAGGCATAAAACAGTGACAACAGTCCAGTTGAATTAGTTGGATGTCAGTTCTGTACTTCATGGTTATATATTTAATGTGTTGTCATTACCTTGGATTGTTGGCCTTGCCCTTCCAAAATGTATTTTACTGATACCATTTATCTTGGAGATGCCCTAGTTTTGTTTTGTTATTGAATGTACACTGTCCCCCCTCATTTTGCATTGTGGCAGTTACCTTCAGGTACTCCTTTTCTTTCCTCTTTATAAGCAACACCAGCCTTATTAAACATACAAATGTCTCATGTTTTATAATTCTTATTTCCGCCTAAAATGTTAATTGGGCTTACTTTACTTCTTTTGGTTGTTTGTTTCCATTTCCCACTGACTTTTAAACATTACATTTTTTCTTATAAATTATTTTGTTGTCTTCTTAGTCCTTTGTTTGTCTTAATTGAAAAACAGAGCAAATTTCTCATAATCTGGCAGCCTAATCAGAATACCGGGGTGTAGCCTTAAGTGATAAACTCATGAAAAACAAATAATGTCTTGGTCACTAATGTTCTGGACAGACCCTATCTCAAGTACTGTACTCAGATTCGTAGGCACAGAAGAAAAGGATCATATGGCTGCTGGAAGGATTCCAGGGGAAAATTGCCACAAAGACATCTGTCAGACGTATGATCCAAGACTGAAAGAGTAGAAAACACTCATTATTGCAGAAGATCCAGATGATATGATGCTGGAGCACACGTACATTTATTTCAGGGTGTTGCAAATGAATAGGAAAGAAGTAAGCAGGCCACAGGGTGCGGGATATAGAGCCCAGCTATTCCACTTGTCTTCCCAGATGTACAATTGGCAAATATTTTCATTTAGGATAACTTGAAACACAGAAAGCAAAATTTTAGCTTTGGCAGGAATTTTTATGCCAAATGTATGACAATTTTACCTTTACAACTCGTTTTTACAAAAAATATCAAAACGGTTTCTGCAAACAACTAAACAAAGGTTTGATTTGCTACAGAAAGAGCTTGATAAGGTAGGGACTATACGAGTTCATGCATGCTATTTAGATTATGGAATATTAAGTGCTTAATCCATTTGAAAAGTGAGGCAGTAATACACAGAGTTAAGGTAGATTAAGGTTCAATATTGCAGTGACTGAAGATGGAGAATATGAGGGGGGGGTTAGAGAGCAGATTCACACTAACTAATATGTTCTTGTCCTTGTCTTCCTTTGCAACTGGGGGAACAAATGTTTTGTAACTTGCAGTTCATTGGAGTGTTGTGTTGGTTTTGATATGGTGAAGTTTATACAGTTCTGAGCTTCAGCATACCTCAAATTTACTTCTTCGTCCATGCATGGTGGCTGTTGAGAGCTAGGACTGATTTGACATTATATGGTTTAGGGAAGAAGAACAACAAAAATGAAATTTTGGTTTTGACTGGATAGGAAACGAAGTTAGGTTAAAATAATCAATGAAAGGGTATTTTCAAATCATGCATATGTGGTTATTGGATTGGAAGGACTTCTGTAAAGTAGGAAGAAGCCAAGATGATGTATATCATAAGGTGACAGATAATGGGGAGATGAGTGGACCCAAAAACCCTAGAAGGTATAAGGTACAATGGGGATGTGATGGGATAGTATGGCTACATTTGATGGGACTAACGCAAACAAATGGTGTAGCAGTGGAGTTACAGAGAATAGGGTACTTTAAGGGACAAAAGAGGAACCCAGCCACTAGAGATGCACAAGCCAGTGCATTTCTTCGTTCCAGTCCCATGCCCGGATAAATGGGGAGGGTTACATCAGGAAGGGCATCCGGTGTAAAACCTCTGCCAAATAACATATGCGGACAACAATACAGATTTCCATACCAGATCAGTCGAGGCCCGGGTTAACAACGACTGCCACCAGTACTGTTAGCCAACAGGGTGCTGGCGGAAATTGGGCTAATGTTAGCCGAAGGAGAAGAAAAGGGGAAGGCATGCCCGAAAGCAGAAATAGAGGAGGAAGGTTAGGAATGTAGTACTTAGGGTAGGAACTTTGAATGTTGGCAGTATGACTGGTATAGGAAGAGAGCTAGCTGATATGATGGAGAGAAGGAAGGTTGATATATTGTGTTTGCAAGAGACCAGATGGATGGGGAGTAAGACCAAATGTATAGCAGGTGGGTTTAAATTGTTCTATCATGGTGTGAATGGGAGGAGAAATGGGTTAGGGGTTATCCTGAAGAAACAGTATGTCAAGAGTGTTTTGGAGGTGAAAAGAGTGTTAGATAGAGTGATGTTTATGAAGCTGGAAATTGATGGTGTAATGATGAGTGTTGTTAGTCCATACGCTCCATAAGTTGGGTGTGCGATGGGTGAGAAAGAAATATTTTGGAGTGAGTTGGATGAAGTGGTGGTGACTGTACCCAAGGGTGAGAGACTGGTGATTGAGCAGATTTCATTGGGCATGTTGGTAAAGGGAACAGAGGGTATGCGGAAGTGATGGGCAGGTATGGTGTTAAGGAGAGGAATGCAGAAGGTCAAATGGTAGTGGATTTTGCGAAAAGGATGGACATAGCTGTGGTGAATATGTATTTTAGGAAGAGGGAGGAGCATAGGGTGATGTACAAGAGTGGAAAAAGATACACACAGGTGGATTATATCCTATGCAGGAGGGCCAGTTTGAATGAGATTGGAAACTGTAAAGTGGTGCCAGGGGAAAGTGTAGTTAGGCAGCATAAAATGATGGTCTGTAGGATGACGTTGGTGATCAAGAAGAAGAGGACAAGTGTGAGAGCAGTGCCAAGGATCAAATGGTGGAAGCTGAAAAAGGGTGATTGTGACGTGGAGTTCAGGGAAAAGTTAAAACAGGCACTGGGGGCAGTGAAGAGTTACCGAATGCCTGTGTAATTACAGCAGAGATGGTAAAGGAGACAGCTAGAAAGGTGCTTGATGTGACATCTGGACAGAGGAAGGAGGACAAGGAGACCTGGTGATGGAATGAGGAAGTACAGGAGACTATACAGAGGAAGAGGCTGGTGAAGAAGAAGCGGGATTGTCAGACAGATGAAGAAAGTAGACAAGAGTATAAGGAGATGAGGAGCATGGCAAAGAGAGAGGTGGTGAAGGCTAAGGATAAGGCATATGGAGAGTTTTATGAAAGGTTGGACACTAAGGAGGGAGAAAAGGACCTGTACCAATTGGCTAGACAGAGGGACCAAGCTAGGAAAGATGTGCAGCAGGTAAGGGTGATAAAGGATAGTGAGGGAAACATGCTCACAAGCAAGAAGAGTGTGTTGAGCAGATCGAAAGAGTACTTTGAGGGGCTGATGAATGAAGAGAATGAGAGAGAGAGAAGGTTGGATGATGTGGGGATAGTGAATCAGGAAGTGAAACAGATTAGCAAGGAGGAAGTAAGTACAGCTATGAAGATGATGAAGAATGGAAAGGCTGTTGGTCCAGATGACATACCAGTGGAAGCATGGATTGCTTAGGAGAAATGGCAGTGGAGTTTTTAACCAGATTGTTTAATGAAATCTTGGAAAGTCAGACAATGCCTGAGGAGTGGAGAAAAAGTGTTTCAGTACCTATTTTTAAGAATAAGGGTGATGTGCAGAGTTGCAGTAACTACAGAGGGATAAAACTGATCAGTCACACTTTGAAGTTATGGGATAGAGTAGTGGAAGCTAGGTTAAGAAGGTAGGTGATGATTAGTGATCAGCAGTATGGTTTCATGCCAGGAAAGAGCACTACAGATGCGATGTTTGCAATGAGAGTGTTGATGGAAAAATATAGAGAAGGTCAGAAGGAGTTCCATTGTGTCTTTGGGACTTGGAGAAAGCATATGACAGGGTGCCTTGAGAGGAGTGGTGGTATTGTATGAGGAGGTCAGGAGTGGCAGAGAAGTATGTAAGAGTGGTACCGGATATGCACTTGGGTAGTGTGACAGTGGTGAAGTCTGCAGTGGTAGTGATGGATGCATTTAAGGTGGAGGTGTGATTACATCAAGGATCAGCTCTGAGCCCTTTTTTATTTGCAATGGTGATGGACAGGTTGACAGACGAGATCAGACAGGAGGCCCCATGGACTATGATGTTTGCAGATGACATTGTGATCTGTAGTGAGAGTTGGAACCAGGTTGTGGGGACCCTGGAGAGGTGGAGATATGTTCTAGAGAGGAGAGGAATGAAGGTCAGCAGGACTAAGACAGAATATGTGTGTGTGAATGAGAGAGAGGATAGAGGAATGGTGAGGATGCAGGGAGTAGAGGTGGGGAATGTGGATGAGATTAAGTACTTGGGATCAACAGTTCAGAGTAATGGTGAGTGTGGAAGAGAGGTGAAGAAGAGAGTACAGTCAGGAAGAAGTGGGTGGAGAAGAGTGTCAGGAGTGATTTGTGACAGATGGGTACCAGTAAGAGTGAAAGTGAAGGTCTACAAGAGGGTAGTGAGACCAGCTATGTTGTATGTGTTGGAGACAATGGCACTGACAAAAAGGCAGGAGTCAGAGCTGGAAGTGGCAGACTTAAAGATGTTAAGATTTGCACTGGGTGTGACAAGGATGGACAGGATTAGGAATCAGTATATTAGAGGGTCAGCTCAGGTTGGACAGTTTGGGGACAAATTCAGAAAGGTGAGATTATGTTGGTTTGGACATGTGCTGAGGAGGGATGCTGGGTATATTGGGAAAACAATGCTAAGGATGGAGCTGGCAGGTAAGAGGAAAAGAAGAAGGCCTAAGATAAGGTTTATGGATGTGGTGGGAGAGGACATGCAGGTGGTTGATGTGACAGAGCAAGATGCAGAGGACAGGAAGAAATGGAAACAGATGATCCGTTGTGGTGACCCCTAACAGGAACAGCCAAAATAGAAGAAGAGGGCCAAAGGATGAAACAGATACATCATCAACATCTGTGCTAATTTTTAAGATACGTGAATTGCAAAGTACCCGAGGAAAAGAAAATTAAAGGTGCATCTAAAATGTGTACAGGATTCACTGAATGCTCACATGACCAATATAGAAGCAAGGATGCATTATGTCATAGGAAATTCAGGAGCTAAGCATGGATGGATGGAAATGACATTGTAAGATGCAGGTATTAAAGCACTAAGGATGGAAACTGATGACCTGAAGGAAAGAACTATAAACAAAAATGGCACAGAAGGATGCACGGTCTAGCATGCTCCTTAGAGATATCTATATAGGGATACAGGCCATGAAACCTTTAATTGTGATTTTGCAGAGGATTATGCAGGTGGGGCTTACTAAAAAATCAATGAATAGATGGCACTGGTGGTGGTTCTCATAGAAAAGGGAAATTTACAGACTTGAATAAGATCAGACTGAGTTCATTAATAAATGACAATGATTTTTCTTATCAGCCTGACAGTTTCTGTAATAAAATTACTAAACGCTGCCAAGCATATTGTTCAATTTAACATTTAACCTACAGCATTGCTTTATATTAAAAATCATCAATATGTTTTCTTTATTGATCCAGTTTTGAATGCTCAGTTAAAAATTTCACTGATCTCATTTTACAGGAGAATTAGTGATTTTCTTGTGCATAGTCATATTAGGTATCCTTCCTTTGAGGTATTTGGTTTGTCTTTTACCCAAAAGGGCACTAACAGGAGGCTCTACTTGCTCATTTTTGTTACTGAATTTCAAATGGTTAACAGCTGAAATTTTTTTGTTGACAACTTTAGTTATAATAATACAGGTAATTATGCTATTTCTTATGTATTTTGTTAGATTCAAGAATATTTATCCATCACTTTTTGGCTGATGAACAAAAATTGTAAAAAACACTGAAAGGATCTTTCATCAAACAGTACTTTTTTTTTGCACTATCTGCAACCCCTGCTGCACTCCCATATCAGGAGAGACCACCTACACTGCCCCTTAGCTTTATATACCAACCTTGTTTGCACATTAGTGGAGAAAGGGCAACATCATCTGATTACTAAAAATGACTGTTATCACAGAGAAAGCTGTTGCCGTGTTGTCAGTCAGACAAACAGCATTTGGCACAAATAAACATATCCAATTTGTTTTAGATTGACAAAACCAAGATATCCTTTGCTATGAGAATTAAAGAATAATATTATACAGTAATATTATCAGTGAAGCTCTCACCATCTCTGTGGTTTTATATTAACAAGAATTTGATTTATTTATTTATTTTTTATTTATTTTACATTTGTTGACCGGGCTAGTCTATTTGGATATACGTCCATTTTCAGTAGAGGCCCGGGGAGAAAAGCTCCAATGAGTATTACATGGTTTCAGAAGGTGTTACAAAAGAAGTAATAACAAGTATAAAACTAACAGTAAACAACTAGTAAATGAAACATTTTTTTTTTTTTGTTTTTTTTTAATCAGGAGATTGCATATTACAATCTGAGAACCAAAAAAATACATAAACTACAACCTACGTAAGGTGCTTCACAAAGAACATTACAATACAAAAAATTAATACATAAATTTTATAAGAGGAATGCTGAAGTGTAATGAGAGGTAAAGAAAAGCTGAAAGGAGTGAAGAGAGAGAAAAAAATAGGGAAGAAGGAAAGTAAAGAAAAAATGAGAACAGAGTAAGTCTCGTTATGTTTCCAACAGAGTTTGAGAACAGGCAGTCACCTGTAGAGTTATTAGGACATAGACTTTTTAAAGAAGTACTGTGTAGATGGGTCTAAAAAGTGGGGGGGGGGGTCTGGGATCAGATATCTGAGGGTTGATTATAGCATATTTTCCACCAAAGTTGGAGAACAGGCAGTGTGTGTTGAGTTATAGGGTGTAGTAGGGAAAAAGAGGTAGAAGACAAGAAAAGAAATAGTATTAGTCTGGGTTACTACAGGGGCATAGCCATTTTGTATTGAGATGCAGTTTTAGATTCCTTTTGAAAAGTGGGAGAGAAGTCAGAGATGAGATATTTGAGGGTAATTTATTCCATATTTTTCCAACAGAGTTTGAGAACAGGCAGTCACCTGCAGAGGTTTTAGATATAGTGGTTTTGATTAATAGTTTGCTTGAAGAGCGTAGCTGTCTCTGATTATAGTAAGGTGTGATGTGGCAAGAGAGTATTGGAGTTTTGGAGGGTTGGTGCAGGGATTTGTTGGCTATTATGAGTTGTTGAAGTTTGAGCTGATTAGGAAGTTCTAACCAGCTTAGTTGTTTTAGGTTCAGGCAGTGATGTGTTCTAAAAGGGGCTCCTGTAACAAATCTAGCAATATTATTGTAAGATATTACTAGCTTGTTGAGGTTTTTCTTTGATAGATTGGTGTATATAGGGGAAGCATAGAGTAAAGTAGAGATAAGGTGAGTTCTGGCTAATGTAGTTCTTGCAAGTGGAGTAAGAAAGGGTTTGATTCTGTAGAGGGTTCCTATTTTTTGTTCACTGATTTTATAGTAGTGTTGATATGATTGTCAAAGTTTAGATTGTTGTCTATTGTTATTCCTAGTAATTTTGTGGTAGCATCAGGAGAAATTATAGTACTGTCATTGGATGTGATAGTGAAGTGTAAGGGGATGTGCCTTCGGGTAGGTGTGAAGAGAAGCAGTTTAGTTTTCTTGGGGTTAAGTAGTAGGCAGCGATGTGAGAACCATTGTTCTACAGTGTTAAAGGCTTTTTGGGTAAGAGACTGGAGTTCTGTTTGAGAGGTAGATGTACAGATAATAGTAGAATCATCTGCATATTGAATACAGATAGTATTTGGGATAGCTAATTGCATGTCGTTGATAAAGATGGAAAAAAGAAGTGGGCCTAAGATGGAGCCTTGTGGCACCCCAAGAGAGATGGGAAGATGATCAGATAGTGAATTTTTCCAAAGTACTGCCTGCTGTTGGTTTTCAAGGTAAGATTTAAACCAAGTTATACAAGAGTATCAAGTGAAAGAGAAGTCAGTATGTGCAGAAGTAGTTGGTGGTTCACCATGTCAAAGGCTTTAGATAAGTCGATGAAGAGTGCAGATGAAAGACTATTTTCGTTGCGATTAAAGTTGATGGAGTTTGTAAATGAGAGCAGTGCGGTGGTGGTACTGTGGGAAGGTCTAAAACCATGCTGACAATTGGCTAGTAGGTTGTTTGGTTGGTTGATGCTAGTAAACCTGCTGGACTTAGAGCTTCGGTCTTAGAAATGATTTATGAACATTTTAGGTATGACAAGAACATTAAGCATTACATATTGAAATACAAGGAAAGTGTTTTAATTCTGAAATTGAATACTTTGCCTCAAGGAGGGATTAATTGGAAAGTATTCTTAATCATTAATTAATGACATTTGATTTGTCCCATTATTATTAGATTTAGCTTTATTCCCTATATAATTTTTTGTTTTCTTTCCATGATAATTTTTACAATCCCTAGTTATCATTCAGGGTTTTATGTTTATATATGTACTTTTTGGTCTGTTTTCTTCCTCCCAGAAGTCCTAATATTCTATGATGATTTCAGTAATGAAAAATCTTTCTTCATCTGCTGATGACTAAATTAGATAAGCTGGCTGGAAAAAATCAAGACTCTGATCCCCATTATATTTGTACCCTTAGGAGGGAGAATGTTAAAATGTTTCTTAGCTTTGCATTAACTTTAATAATCCCTCTTTCTGCAGGATACATGAAGAAGCTGCACTCATACAGTCATATGCCCAGGAACTTGAAGTCAGGGAAGTGATATATGAGTATATAGGTTTAAGACTAATGAGCTAACTAAAGTGAAACACATGGCATGTGCTACTTGGGAGTTAGAGAAATCATTTGTTAATGCACTCGTCAGGAAAGTTAAATCACATTTCCTGTCTATGTGTTATTCATTAAGCTTCTTTACATGGCATGCTTTCAATGAGTGGTGAACGTCTGCCAAATGGAAGACAATCATCTGTAGAAAGAAAGAATATGGGCCGAATTCACAAAGGCTTGCACGGAGTCTAAGAGTAGAGTAAGACTCCATGCAGCCAACATGTCCGCCGAGCGATCCAGGAACAGTCGGCAGGGGCGTGCAACAGAGCTCCTAAAATGACTCTTACACTGACAGGGCTAGGTTATGCAAATTACCTCATTTGCTGATGAAAGCTATGCAAATGAGATAAATTTGCGATCCAGAAAACCCTAACCTATCTGAGTAAGAGTAGTGTTATTTGCAGAAATTTACTCCGTTGACAACTGAGTAACGTTCTGCAAATAGCAAAATGGAACAATGACAGCTCCAAATAAAGACTGCATCCAGTTGAGGAAGCATGCCAATGGCCAAATATACAGCCATTGGCAATGTTCCCCAATGCAAAATTTAAAAAAATATATATTTTTTTACCTCGATCTCCGAAGTTTAAGCGTAGTGCAGCACCGCGCAAACATGCTGCGCTCTAAAAACCAGAAAACCAGAAATTAAAAGCCACAAATAGGGATTTTATAGCAAATCATAATTTTCAATGCAAGTGAATGGCAGGCAGAAGACAACATGGCAACCGAGTAAAGGTTGCTAAGGGGGGAAGCTCAGTCTACCCCCATAGTGCCTTTTTTAGGCAAGGCTCAAATTCTAAACCTACCACCCTAGAAAACAAAAAATGAGAAGAAACTAAGGGTAATGCTGCTCAATGCCAGAAGTCTAAATCTCAAAATGCACGCACTCGAGGCCCTTCTCAGTATGGAGAACATTGATGTCTGTGCTGTGACTGAAACCTGGTTCAAGGCTCTTGAGAGCACCCCGGCACTATCAGGTTTTACCTCATATCATGCGTTCCAGCCCCAAAACCCAGACCACACCACAAAAGGAGGGGGTGTATCCATATTCATCAAGGATACCCACACCTCCAGGTTGGTGGCAACGCTCGAAGCATCGGAAACCATCCAGGTGCAATTAACCATAGGCAAAACTGCTCTACAATTTGTAGCATGCTACAGGCCACCCTCTCAAACTCAGGAACCCCACACAGCCTTCCTGAAGACACTGGAGGGTATAAAAGTATCTCCAAATACCATTATATTGGGTGACTTCAACTACCCGAATATAGACTGGGAACATTACTCAAGCCCAAACTTTCTAGCCCAAAGGTTCCTGGAGTTCATAAATTCAAATGCCATGGAACAACTAGTCACCATTCCCACAAGAGGAGAAAATATACTAGATCTCATCATCACAAACATGGGGACAAAATGCTCCACACTGGAAGTATATCCCTCATTGGTGAGATCAGATCATAAACTAATCTCAGTGGATATCCACATCCGGCCCCCACCCCAAACAAAAAAGACCACAGTGAAGAACTTCTCTAAAGCAAACTTCACACTACTCAAGACTGGTGTGGTATCCTTCAAGGCCCCCGAGCCAGTGGAAACCACAACCCAAGCTGCGGAAGCCCTTACAAATGCCTTCTACGAACACCTCCAGGACTGCATGGATCAGGCAATCCCTAATAAAACCAAGACTCTTTCCACCATGGGCAAACGTCCAGTCTGGTGGACCCCAGCCATAAACAAACTTTACAATAAGAGGAGAAAGCTGTTACATGATAGAGCAAAATCCATAAAAGAGAAGACACCTTTGATCATTATTAGTAAAAAAATACGAGCACTCATAAAATCATCCAAGGCCAACTTTGGGAGAAAATTTGCCCTAGATTCAAAAGACAATCATAAGGCCTTCTTCAGCTATATTAGAAACCTAGGTGGAAACTCCCAGATATGCTCAGAATTAGTCCAAAATGATACAAAAATTACTGAACCCACAGACATTGCCAACATACTGGCAGACAGGTTCAGTGCAAACTTCACCCCCCTCTCCCCCCCAAAAGGAGAGATAACTATCCCAGCGGAGTGCAGCCTCCCAGACATCTCCAATGCGCAGGTGAAAGCTGCTCTTTCTAAAGCTAAAAACACAGCATCAATGGGACCGGATGGTGTCCCCGGCTGTATTATGCTACACGAACTCAATGAGAAACTAAACCTGCACATAAGGCAGCTGTTTAATCTTAGCCTTACCACAGGATACGTGCCCAAGGAGTGGCGTACGGCAACTGTGGTCCCACTCCACAAAGGCGGTGCCTCTACGGACCCTGGTAATTATTGCCCCATAAGCTTAACAAGCCTGGTCTGCAAAGCTATGGAGAGGATCATAATGGAACTCATAAACAAAGACATAGGGGACTTGCAGACATTGGACCCGACCCAGTTTGGCTTTGTCAAGGGCAGATCATGCCTTTTGAACTTGGTCAACTTCTTCGAAACAGTCACCAAGGCCATTGATGAGGGAAAGGCAGTCCATACAGCCTACCTTGACCTTGCAAAAAGCTTTCGACACAATACCCCACTCGGGTATTATAGAGAAACTTACCAGCTTAAATGTAAACCCATATGTCACAAGATGGGTTGCAACCTGGCTAAAGGACAGAACCCACAGGGTTAGAGTAATTGGCGCCATGTCAGACTCCAAGCCGGTCACAAGTGGTGTCCCACAGGGCTCAGTCCTTGGCCCCCTGTTGTTCGGCATCTACTTTTCAGAAGTACAAGCTAACATAGGAGGACTTTGGCTGACAAAGTTTGCAGATGACTGCAAACTGGGAGCCATAGTGGAAAGTACATCGGACACAGATATCCTTCAGAGGGGTCTCACGGAAACTGATAGCTGGTGCCACAGCCATGGCCTGAAGTTAAATGCCAAAAAATGTATAGTCATACCCTTCAGGAAAAACAAGGTAACACCAAGCTACCATATAGGTGGCAATCCACTAAGCACAGAAGAGGTTATCAGGGACCTGGGGACCCAGGTTGACAGTGGCCTTTCTTTTGACACTCACATTGCTAAAGTGGTTAGAAAAACCTTCTACATTGCCCACCTGATCATGAAGGGATTCACATCCAGATCAAGTGAGGTCATTGTTCCCCTGTACTCTTCACTTATCAGACCAATGATCGAGTACAATGCCCCATGCGGGATGTATCTCACCCGACACCTGCAGCAATTGGAGAGACCCCAAAAGTTCCTCACCAAAAAGATAAAGGGACTCCAAAATCTGTCATATGCTGCCAGACTGAAGAAACTCCAGCTCTATTCAGTCACATACCGTCTGCTCAGAGGTGACCTGTGCCTGACATACAAGGCCATGTCCAACCCGGAATTAATGGACATGCTCCACCTCAAAAAATCCAAATCTACCAGATCCACTAGAGCAAGCGACTTAAACCTTAGCACGGATATAAATAGGACATACTGGAGGGATAGATTTGTCACCCAGATACTCCCTATGTTGTGGAATAAAATCCCGGTCCATGTGAGGCAGAGCACCTCGCTGGCTCTGTTCAAGAGAAATCTTGACCGGTGGATGGGAGATCGTAGGTTTACCCCGGGAATCATCTCTGTGTCACTGCTGGACAGAGGCACAACAAACTAATAGGCACAGTATTTTTTAACATAAGGGGTGGCGTAAGCCACAAAAACTCTGGGCTAGGCTTATAAATGCCTTAGGGCAGATAGCCTAGTATAAACCTGTGAACCTATGAACTTCATTGGCTCTGCTTGACAGAGGATCAGTTAATTAATCAATGGGGAGGTGAAAGCCGACACACTCCGGCTAGGCTTATAAATGCCCTCGGGCAGATAGCATAGTACCTACCTATGAACCTATGAACCTAAGAGATGTAACCAAGCATTAGTAGGCAATCCCATGCAAATGAGGGTAAGCATAGTGAATCCCAAGTTTACATAGCAAATGAGTACAGTCAGTGGAGTGTATGATTAGGATAAGGGGAGTAACAGAGTAGAAGATAGGTGACATCACGAGGGGGGTATGTATGAAAGAATGTAAGCTCATTGGAGCAGAGTGGCATGTGTTTGCTGTCAGTTACTCATCACTGGAAGAGGTGTGTCAACAGATATCCTAGCTAAAGGCAAGAAATAGAAGGTGTATGTAGTGGATAACACTAAAGTTTCTTGTTGAAGTGCCTGGAATGTGTTTGCGTGCGTGTGCATGCCTGTATATCCGAGTAAGACTGTGTGCGTGTGTGCACCTGTGTGCGCACTTTTAAGCTGGATAAGTATGTGTAAGGTTGTTTAAAGTTGTGTAAGTGCATTTGCACCTGGAATTAGCAAGTGTTAGGCCATTGTAAGCATGTATGTGCGCATGTGAGCTGGTGTGCACGTGTTTTGTGTGCGCGGCGCTGCCCCCCTGTGGAAACAGAAAGGGAAAAGGAAGCACAACAAATAGTAGGAAGTTAACCAGGGAGAACTAGCAGAGCTAGCAGGTGAAAACAATCAGAATCAGGCAATTACACAGGCAGTACATTAGCCAAGCTCAGCCCAGCACTTAAAACTCTGCAAACAACTTTCCACCATGTTTTCCTCAGAGACACTGCAGTAAACTAATAGAAGTGAAAACTTAAAAAGCTTTACTGAGACAAAGAAATGTTAGGGGCTGCCACTGCTGTTATAAGATGACATATGCAATATGCTGAGGGTGGTGACAATGTGAATGCTGCTGAGCAACCCCCAGTGAGGAGACGGAGAAGATTTTACAGGCCCAGGGTAACCTACCAGGGGCTACATGAGCTGGAGATAGTGGAGCGCTATAGAATGGACAGAGACCTCATGCAGCAAATTGTTGAGCTGTGCAGGCCACACATCACACACAGAACCAACAGAGGGGAACCCATCTCAGTGGAAACCAATGTATGTGTTAGCCTAAGAATACTAGCAACAGGTACCTTCCAGAGACCAACTGGTGATATGATGGGGATATCACAGGCATCAGCATCCAGGGTACTGCACCAGTTCCTGAATGCCATGTCAGTGATCATGTATATTTCCTCAGTTCTCGTGAGGTATTGGCCAGCAATATGCATCTTTTCCAGCAAATAGCGGAATACCCTGAGGTAGTGGGTGCAATAGACTGCACGCACATATGCATCAAAGCACCAGCCGGTGAGCGGGATAGGGCCTACATTAACCGCAAGGGCTTCCCCTCCATCAACTGCCAGGTTGTGTGTGATGCCCCGGGCATAATACTGAATGTGTGTGCTGGCTGCCCTAGAAGCTACCATGATTCCCATATCTGGCATCTGACACAGCTGAACCAGACATTTGCCAATGGGGACATCCCTCATAGTCACCTAGTGGGGGATGCTGGATATGCACTGGAGCCGTGGCTGATGACACCCATCAGAAATGCACACACACACCTGAACAGGAATGCCATAATGAGGCACACGCACAAACACGTAATGTAATCGAGCATGTGTTTGGGCTGCTCAAGTCACGGTTCCGGTGCCTGGATACATCTGGTGGAGCCTTGCAGTACCCACCAACTACATGTACCCAAATTGTCATGGTATGTGCTATGCTACATAATATGATCCTGCGAAAACAGCTGCAGCAGGAGCAGCATAGGCCCAGGCCAAACAGCCCTCCACCATTGCCAAGGCCATCACAGGCAGAGCGTGACTCAGAGGAGGAACAACCTGAGCCTGCCCCAGTAGGCAGAAGGAGGCATGCCCAGTATGCTTTGGCCTTGGCAAAGAGGCAACGCATAGCACATATACTGGTTCAGTAGGAACCCTGGAAATTATACCTCTCTCTCTGACTCGCACATATAGTAAAAGGGATGCCTAACTTGACACTACCTGTTTTCAAACATGTATAGGGAGTGTACTATGTGCATCCAACATAGGCAGCCCTGCAGCACCACCTGAGGCATAATTGCCATGTTTTAAGCAATATAAAGCAGTGCTAAACAGCTTTTACCAGTATTTAGTATATGTAAACAAAATTGCACACACTAACTAGCACAACTTTGGGCAATGTTGAGCAATACTGGGCAACGTTCAGCAATGTTGGTTAATGTTGAGCAATGTTGGACAAGTTTGGTCAAAGTTGAGCAAAAGCAGGTAAACATGCTCATATTTGCTTTACTGGTCCTAAAGCAGTCTGGTCTGCCCAGTATGAAATATAAAGCAGTGACAGGCCTCAAACTCAGGATACTGTACACTATAGTCATAGTACTGAACCACCAAACCATGGCAGTATTTCGCTGGACAGCCTGTATGAAGAAATGTTGATAAGTCTATGCAAAGTGTCTCATGGAAACCATGCAGGCACAGCATAATCCCTGTCGAGTTATGACACAAAGGTGAGCCCTGCAGTAAAAATATAACTTGATTTTCAACACACATATAGTACAAATTTTAATATTGGGCATGTTCACACATGTTAACAAATGTAGTGGACTTCAGACAGCAACATACTGAAAGGTCACACTGGGCATGCTCACACACTTGAATAAATTAGACAAATGTCAGGCAACAAAACACTGAAAGGCCAAACTGGGCATGCTCACTCACTTAGGCCATGTCTGAGTAGAGCAGTGGGACACACATATCTGGCAGTTGCATGTGTTAACCCAGGAACCTCTCACTATTCACCAATCCTGCCTTGTGCACACAGTTATATGACAACAGACACATATATAATATATTGGAACCCTGTCATAATCAAATATGTACTACAGATACTTAGGTTGTTCATAGAAAGTGGGAAAGCAAAGAAGATCAAAAACCTGCAACCAGTATCATCAGTAAACAATGTGCACTCCAAACATTATCATAGGTTCATAGGTTCATAGGTTGATACTAGGCTATCTGCCCTAGGGCATTTATAAGCCTAGCCAGAGTGTGTTTGACTTTCGCCACCCTTTTAGATTAGTAGACTGTGCCTTTGAATAGTAGTTCACAAAAGATAGCCCTTTTACGGTTAGTTTATTGTGCCTCTGTCTAGCAGGGACCCAGAAGTGATCCCAAGGGTAAACTTACGATCTCCCATCCACTCATCAATATTTCTTTTGAAGAGGGTCAGTGAAGGGCTCTGCCTAACTGGGACTGGGATTCCAGAGTGAGGAGAGCCTCTGGGATATGAATCTGTCCCTCCAGCATGTCCTATTTATTTCTGTGCTGAGGTTTAAGTCCCTGGAGTGTGTAGCTCTAAGGGATTTGGATATCCTGAGGTGGAGCATGACCATTAATTCTGGGTTGGACATGGCTTTATACGTCAGGCACAGATTGCATCTGAGTAGGTGATAAGCAACTGAGTAGAACTGAAGTTTCTTTAGCCGAACTGCGTAGGGCATCTGTTTGAGTCCCTTGATCCACTTGGTGAGGTACTTTTGGGGTCATTACAGTTGCTGCTGGTGTCGGGTAAGGTACATCCCAAATGGGGCTTTGTATTCAAGTATGGGCCTGATGAGTAGAGGGGCACAATGACCTCTCTTGATCTAGATGTGAAACCTTTCGAGATAAGGTGGGCTATATAGAAGGTCTTTCTAACCACTTTGGCAACGTGATTGTCAAAGGAGAGATTACTATCTACTTGGGTCCCCAAATCCCTAATTACTTCTTCCATACGTAATGGATTACCACCTATGTGGTAATTTGTGGGCACTTTGTTTTTCCCAAAGGGGATGACTATGCATTTTATGGCATTTAGCTTTAGGCCATGGTTCTGGCACCAGTTATCCATCTCTGTGAGACCCTTTTGGAGGATGCTTGTGTCAGCCAGAGAGTCGATTATGGCACCCAGTTTGCAGTCATCTGTGAACTTGGTCAGCCATAGTCCTCTCATGTTAACCTGCACCTCAGAGAAATATATACTGAACAAGAGAAGTTCCAGGACTGAGACTTGTGGGACGCCACTTGTAACTGGTGTAGAGTCTGACATGACACCTGCAATTCCGACCATGTGGGTGCTATCCCTGATCCAGTTTGCAATCCCTCTTGTGAAATATGTGTTGATATCTAAGCTGGTGAGCTTATTTATGATGCCTGAGTGGGGTATTGTGTCGAAGGCTTTTGCGAGGTCCAGGTAGGCTGTGTGGACTACCTTCCCTACATCTATGGCCCTGGTAACTGTTTCAAAGAAGTCGACCAGGTTCAAGAGGCAGGATCTGCCCTTAACAAAGCCAAATTGGGTAGGATCCAGTGTCTGGAGGTTCCTGATGTCTTTGTTTATGAGTTCGATGATGATACGCTCCATAGCATTGCAGACCAGGCTAGTCAGGCTTATAGGGCGATAGTGTCTGGGGTCCATTGTGGCTTTGTGGAGTGGGATCACTGTTGCTGTACGTCATTCCTTGGGTACATATCCCGTAGTAAGTCTGATATTGAACAGTGACTTTATGTGAGGGTTAAGTTCTTCATGAAGGTCATGTAAGACGCAGCCTGGGACACCGTCCGGTCTCATTGATGCTGTGTTATTGCTTTGGAGAGGACAGCCCTCACCTGTTCATCTGTGATGTCAGGGAGGCTACACTCTGTTGGGATGGACATTTGCTCTTTTGGGGGGGATGGGTGGAGAGATTTGCACTGGACCTGTCTGCCAGGATGTTGGCAATGTCTGTGGATTCAGTGTATTTTTTGTCATTATGCACTAACTCAGAACATATCTGGGAGTTGCCACCCAGGTTCCTGACATAACTAAAGAAGGCCTTGTGATTGTCTTTAGTGTCTTGTGCAATTTTCCTTTCGAAGCTGACCTTAGATGATTTTATGAGTGATCGTAGCTTCTTGCTAGTACTGATCAGAGATGCCTTCCCTTTTTGGGATTTTGCTCTATCATGCAGTAGCCTCCTCATTTTGTTGTATAGCTTATTTATGGCTGGGGATCCACCAGATAGGTCCCCTGCCTTTGGAGGAGTGAGTCTTGGTTTCATTTGGGATAGCACAATCCATGCATTCCTGTAGGTGTCCATAGAATGCATTTGTAAAGGATTCTGCAGTTTGAGCCATATTTTCCACCGGCCCGGGGGCTTTGAAGGATACCACCTCGGTTTTGAGAAGTGTGACGTTTGCTTTTGAGAAGTTCTTCACCAAGATTACCTTGGCTGGGGGTGGGGACGGGGTATGGATGTCCAGTGAGATAAATGTATGGTCTGACCTTACCAATGAGGGGTATACCTCTGGTGTGGAACATAGAGTCCCCATGTTCGTGATGAACAGGTCCAATATGTTTTCCCCTCTTGTGGGGGTGGTGACCAGTTGTTCCATAGCATTTGAGTTTATAAATTCTAGGAACCATTGGGCGAGGATGTTGGGGCTTGAGTAATATTCCCAGTCAATGTTTGAGTAGTTGAAGTCACCCAATATAATGGTGTTTGGAGAGACCTTCATATTCTCCAGTGTTCTCAGGAAAGCCGAGTGGGGTCCCTGAGTTTGTGAGGGTGGTCTGTAGCAGGCTACAAATTGAAAGGCAGTTTTGCCCACTGTTAGTTGCACATGGATGGTCTCCGATGCTTCGTGCAGTGCTACTAACCTGGAGGTGTGTGTAGCTTTGATGTATACGGATACTCCCCCTCCTTTTGTGTTTTGGTCCGGGTTTTGTGGCCGAAAAGCATGGTATGAAGTATAACCTGGTAGTGCTGGGGTGCTTTCGGGAGCCTTGAACCAGGTTTCTGTTACTGCACAGATATCAATATTCTCCATACTGCAGAGAGCCTTGAGTGCATGCATTTTGAGGTGTAGACTTCTGGCGTTGAGCAGCATTACCCTTAGTTTCTTTTACCTTGTATTGTCTATGGAGGTGGGTTTGTCTTTTGAGCCTTGCCTAAAAAAGGCACTATGGGAGTGGTAAGAGCCTTAGCCAGTATTCAAAAGCCCAGGGGTGACAGGTGCAAGCCATCCCTAGTGAAGCAATGTGGCTTGTCGAGCATGTCATCCCAGGCTGACAGACACTGGATCCTCTTTGAATGATACCAATACATTAGCCAACTGTCAAAATTGACCATTTTGACTTTATACTGTGGCATCATTCTTGGTGAGGGTAAGACGCTACACAAGGTCAGGGTCATACTGGCCTGGGCTACATGATCAGAGAGCTCCTCTATGTCTCTTTTCATGTAGTCCAGGGAGGAACATCTCGGGTCATTCACACCAGCATGGACAATGACAGAGTCATATTTGTACTTGCTTTGGAGTGACCTGAGTGCATGTGTTATGTGGCGGATCCTGGCACCCGGCAGACAGCTTACAGTGACCTTCTCCTTGTTCAGTCTGGTGATTGGGACGTCAGTGTGTATGACAATAGAGTCACCTATTACAAGTGTATTAGGTGTGTTGTTTAGCCTTAAGGGCAGTGACTGTGTGGCACACTGACTTTGTGAACTATGTGATATGTGGGTATTGTTGTGGGGTAGCAGTTGTTTGGGTGTCTGCTTTGGAGGTCTTTGCTGCTTAGGCAGATTTTTATTTATAGCCTCTGAGTATGTTTTTGTGTGTTTATGTGTTTGGTTTGCTGTTGCTATAGGTCTATGTGAGACTGGATTTGTGGTGTGTGTGGTTAACTTCTCCTCCTGATAGACTGTGCCAGTCATGGGTCGAGAGAGCTTAGCCTCTAGTTTGTCTATATAGTTGCATCTCTCACATATATCTTAGTTTGTTGGGAGGAGGAGAGGGTTGTCTGTGTACATAAGACAGTTGTAACATTGCCTCAAAAGTCCCATATTCACCAGCTGGACTGGAGAGTACACACGAAACTGACCTTTGGACATGTCAGGATATTATGATGAAATACTCTTTTGACTGATCAAAAAGGATCAGTAGGGTGTTAAGTGTGTACAAGAGTATAACAGGGGTTTAGTGCTTAAGTTTGTTGGTGATTTGGAAAGATTATCTGCGAAGGAGTCCAGACAGAACCGTGACACTTCCTTCAGCTATGTCATAAATAGCAATGTACACTCATATATGTCCTGAGTCAGGGCCAACTGTACATGACTGACAATGCCAACATCCTATCAGACAGGCCCATACATACATACCCACCTGCCAATGACAAAAGGCCCTATCATCATACCAGGATATATCACATGTAGAATGGGTAAACAGCTCCTTCCAAAGCTGAAAACATGGCATCAATTGGATTACATTGTTTCCCTATATGTGTCATAAGTGAACTGCAGAACAAACAGACCCTGCACCTGAACAGTCTGTTGAGCCTCACCCTCTCTACAGGATATGAAACCGTTGAATGGGTTACAGCAACATATGGCACACTCCACAAGTGTTGGTGCACAACAGACCATGGGAACTATAGTCTTATAAGCCTATAACGTCTGATCTGCAAGGCCATGGAGTCCATAATTGAAGTCATAAACAGAGCTATTGGAAGCCGACAAACACACAACCCTACCAACTTTCGTTTGGTCATGGGCAGTTAATGGTTCCCAAACCTGCTAGACTGTTTGCAAGGCAGCCACCCAGGACATACATCACTGAAATGAGCTACATATGTCCCACATAGACTTTGAATAACCCTTTTCCAACATTCCATACACATGTTGTATCCACAAAATCAACAATCTGTGCATAAATATGTATTGTCATATGATGGATTGGCAACTGGTCCACAGATAGATCACACAAGCTAAGAATTGTGGAGTTAACACCTGCTGACCCACATGGTTCATTCCTGGGATTGCATAAAACAAAGTGTACACACATTACCATGTCCAATCTGATGATGTCAGCATCCTATAAATATAGCAGGAGAAATGAAAATACCTAATAAAGCATATAGCGCATTGTGTTAATGCGTATCTCTCTAGTATCATAACATAGTTAGGAAGGGGTTTGAATCCTGCAGTGTGTGTGTGTGAGGGGTTGTATGTTTGTGTGTGATGTCCTTTGAGAGGAGTTCCCTTTTTGGAGACTAGGAAAACACATTAAAAGAGGTAAATTCCTCTTTGCCAGGTCTGATGATGTCAGCATCCCACAAATACAGCAGTGGAAATAAAAACGCCCAGTAAAGCATATAGCGAGTCATGTTAATGCATATTTCTCTAGTATCATAACATAGTTAGGTAGGGGTTTGAATCCTGCAATTGCTGAGTGTGTGACACTGTTGGTCAATGTGTTGTGGATTTTGCTTTTACTACTGTATGACATATCAGTAAAACAACAGTATGTGCATTGCACATGTCAGGTATCTATGTGGCAAATACATATATGTACATGTGACCTCAATTAGTTCATAGCTGTGAAGCCTGCTTTCTACATGAATACATATGTTACCTTTGACAGATTGTGCTGCTGCTTCTCAGACCTTAGGTCACTTATGTCTGTTTGTGACAAGGCCAGCCACTGTAGTGATCTGTGGCCTAGGTCATCTGTGTCACATACACCCATGACAGTTTCTATAGAATAGTGTGAGTGAGGGTTCATGCCTGAGGTATATTTCAGACATGTTCGAACACAACAAAGTCTGTCAGTTATGGACATTCATTATAGGTGTACAACAACTTTGTGGATATGCATACAGACCCCTTATTACTTATGGGATACACCGAGGGTCTTCAGAATACCTTTGGAAATGTGAATACCAAAGGACAGATGACATAACATGTGGCTGTTTGTACACATCGGTACCCCTTCTATATGTCATGGGCTACTACCGATGTGGTACTGTCGGGATACTATGTTTATTAAATGTGGATGACTATGCTATAGTTGGCTTATAGCTTTACAAGCATGGGTTGGTCAACGGGTATCTGTCTGTATGATACCCTTCTGGAGGATAAGTGTTTCATCCGGAGAATGCATTGTTGGCCAATGTATGCATTACCAGATGTGGATGGACATATCCCTAGTGTGTTTGCTTGTACCTAAGAGGGCTACATGCCAAACAGGAGTAGTCCCAGGAATGAGTGGCGGTCAATACCACTGGTTACTGGTATAGTATTGTACTGGAAGGATCCAAATGCTACTGTGTTTCCTACATCTGTTTGTCAGTTGTCAAGACATCATCTAATGATTGGTTATAGTCAGGCTGTTGAGGTTATGTATACTACCAGAATGCAAACCAATGGCCGATATTAACAGTATCACCCACAGCATAATGACAAACCATGTCATACACACATGTGTACCCAAGTTAAAACAAATGTGTAGTAAAATGCATACTGGCCAGCAATAGAAACTATGGTGTTAACACTGTGTAATACAGGGCATGTCACCCTTCCCATGTGTCCACTATGCACGTACATGCAGACAGTGCACCTCCATCATGTTCACATATGTATACCTGCAAATCTGTACTGCACACATCACACACGTACTGTCCGCTCACCAACACATGTTGCCAGAACTACACACATCAGCCAAGTGGCACATGGGTGGACAATGCATTTTTGGAATTAACGCTGGTGTAAACAATACTACATTGATAATCATAGCTTTAATGCATCATGCCTGCTCAGATATACCTACAAGGATATCATTACACTTTACTGTTGACAATATGCTAACATTGCTACACTGCTATTAAGTCACCCTGTACATCAGCACAATGTTAGCCTGTTCCTGCATCAATGTTACAGATGACACGAAGTGGCACAATTTCATCATATGCACAGGGTGTGTTGTTGGTTTGCCAGAGCCCGACATTGACCCATCCAATCTACATGTATGTGTGTGTGTGTATGTGTGTGTGTGTGTGTGTGTGTGTTAGCCCTAGGTGTTTGGTTTATGTGCGTGTGTCTGCATGCACACAGTTCCACCATGTGACTGCTATATATGGGAGGTTGTGGGACAGTCACAGACTGTACCTGCCAGGCTGTACAGATCACTATCTCTGGCCATGGACACAGTACCTGTGCCTGGCAGGGGTGTCACAGACAGTATTGGGTACTAAGCCAGACTGGGTACTATCAACAGAAGCAGAGGGATGTCAACTGGACCCATGTCCCTGCTGGGACTGGCCAGAGCCACGTGCACGTGGTATTCTAGGATGGTCTATTGACAGCCCAGCCCCAACATTGCTGGGGCTGGTACTGCCACTACGGCAGCAGCTGTGACTTGTGTGTCATCTGCGACGACTGCCAGCTGATGATGTTGCTGGCATACGTCCACATTGACATCTCAGCCATCCTGCACTGTCCTGGCACATGGACATGACATTGCGGAGGACATATAGTGTCTCCCCCCACTGTCTATCAGTGACCTCAGTGTAATTACAGATGGCACCAGCAAGGTCATGGATACTGTCGTTGATAGCGGTGTTTTGGGCCCTCTGCACCCTTAGTCCCTGTCTGGTGTACTGTTCCATACGTGCCTGTGCCTGCATTACAGCATGGAACATACCTGAGGTTGTAAGACCTGTGGGGGCATGTCTGCCAGGGGCATTACGACCAGCAATGCTCCCATGAGAACCCCTGGACATCTGCCTATGTGGCACCATTCCAGGAGTCTGGGTATGGCTGCTGTGAGGGGATGCATGTGCCATAGATACCACACTATCCCGGTCAATGCCTACTGTATGCTGTTCCTCAGCTAAGGCCATTGGTGATGAGGAATGTATTGGCAGTATGAATGTGCGCATAGATGGGGTGGAAAGCTGTGTACTGTCAATTGGCGGACCAACAACAGACCCTGTAAAACCTGCCTGTGCCACAACACATGTATCATCATTTCCACTATTTGTGGCAGTGACTTCAGGTTCTCTGCTGCACTCAACCAACACAACTTCAGCACCTGTGAGAGGAAGACAGGAAACACACTTTACAATATGTACATGATGTTAGCACACATGCACACATGAACACATGAACACATGCACACATGCACACATGAACACATGCACACCTGCACACATGCACACATGCACACATGCACACATTCACACATGAACACATGCACACATGGACACATGAAAGCATGCACACATGCACACATGCACACATGGACACATGCACACATGCACACAAATACACTACTCAGTAAAGTTGACACACACACACACACACACACACACACACACACACACACACACACACACACACACACACACCAACAGCAATCCAGAACATACTCATTAGTGGTTGATGGTGGAGTACAGTATCACAAGCCAAAGAATCCTATCACACGTGTCAGTATGCAGGATGTGTGTTGCTCAACAGCATGCAGTGCGAGTGTAGAGAGTCCTTGTTTATAACAGTATACATGTCTTTGATGCATGTGTGTTGTTCAATGATTGGCCTCACCCTGGAACACAATGTGTACATGGACACAACATTAGTGTGCAAGTATTAAATGCTTTCCAATGTCCTGTGCACCATCACTCATAGGTATACATGCCATGGCCAGATGCACACAACTGTCAGGTGTATAGCAATGAATGCTATCTGTAGTTCTGTAGTTACTGTAACTGGATGTAGTGTAGTACCATGAGCCATCATCAGGCAGCATCATGTTGTCACTCAAGGCCACTAATGTGTGCCACACTGGCAACTATCTTGCTGTACCTGAACTGCAGCACTTTGTCTACATTAACCATTTCACAGGCAGTTGTTACATGGGTATGTAAGGTGTTCAATAGGGAGCATTGCCTAACATGAATGTGTTGTGTATTGGAGAGTGTCGCACCACCCCATGATAGGCCTCTACCCCTCAGGTATAGTATGTGTGCTGTGTGGATGACATTTGGGATACTGGAGTCTGACCTTACAGCAGGTGTCTAAATAGGCCATGTGCATCATATTAACACTGACTGCGTATGACAAAGTGGTGTATGTTGTGTGCATGTGTATTGACTCTGCCTATACAATGTCCACTACAGTGTACCACAATTGGTTGGGATGCTCTGTGTATTGCATGTGTTTGAGGCAGCTGCTCATGTTACTGGGATGTGCATAGTCCCACAGAAAACATGCAGAGCATGCATTATGTGTAGGTGTTTTAGATGTGTATATGGCCTACAACTCAACTATGACATGCACAAGTTATTTGCTATATTAAATGTAGAACACTCACCAGCATGGGTCTTCTGTCTTGCTGTCACACCAGAGGGACCTACAAGGATATGAGACAGTTTGTCAGTGTCAACAACTATGGCATTGCTGCTGTGAGTTTGCAACTTTACAGTAGTACAACATGTGACAGTCACAGGCATACAGATTATGTTCCAAATTATCAGTATTGCAGAACACCAGGCTCCACATCTTCTAAATACACAGTACACATCTGACATATGCATGTTCTAACAATCGAGCTAACAGTAGTCTACACATATGCCATGTTACCTGCATGCTCTGAGTCAACTTGCTGGGTGACTCCGGCCTCCATGATGACACATGTCTGTAGTGGTTGGCCAGGAGCCACCATGCTGAGGAGCTGCTCTTCCACTCTGGTGAGGGGCGGGTGTGATGCTGCACCACCACCTGTGGCAAGCTGTTGTCTGCAGACATCAGAGGCATGCTGACGGACATGTCTAATTAAATAACTGCTGCTCATAAGTCTGGTTATGCATGCCTACATCATTCACCAGACGGACAACATCTTGCCACAGTGCAGTGCACCCATGCTGGTCCTGGCTGGTTCTGGAGAACAGTAGGGTATGATGTTGTAGTAGGGTGTCTAGGATTATTTCTTCCTCTTCAGGGGAATATGCAGGTTTGAGATTGTGAGACATGTCCCTGGAAGACAATAAAACAATAATTGTAAGCAAGTCATGTGGCACACTTAACATTCTAAAGTACTAAAGTACAGACATCAATGAAATGCCATATATAGCAACCTATTGGCTGATAGTAGATACACACTTTTAATACCAAAAACACACAAAAACCAAAACAGACTGTTTACAAAGGAAACCAAAGCGAGACCGTGAAATATTGTGTTAATATAAAATTAAGGGATAATGTAGTGGATTTGTATCTGATGAAGGAAGAGCATTGACTTTTCTGAAAGCGCTTATGTTAATAAATCCATTTTTTTACGGTCTCACTTTGGTTTCCTTTGTTTTAAACACTTTTAATACCACATATCAGTGCTCAGCCCACAACTGCCTGACATTGCCTGGCATATTCTATATATTAAACCATGTTATGCACAGCAACAAAGTGAAACTGATATGTAAGACTATACAACAGTACATGGCACACTGTATGTGACACAATGCACCACCTAGCCACAGAAGGTATATATCAAGCTAATGGATGAAGAAAAATGTCATCCATTGCAATGAATGTAAAGTACAGTTACAGTATTACCAGTGTACCACAGTAGTCTTTGATGCCAAACCCATGCCTAACATATGTGCACAGTTGTTGATATAGGTGGCATACTGCTGTACTAGACTATACATGTTGCTAGATACATACGTATACCCTGTAACACAGATATGATTGAGGGCATGGTACAAGCATAATTACACACACATCAGGCATACATACAACACACAAATGTATGCCAACCCAGATGAGCTTTACCTGTGTACCATACAGTACTGTGTGTCACTACTTACAAAACCTTATGCCTGAGGTATGTAATCTGTGAGGACTACAGGGAAGACACAAAACAGTGTTACCAAGCAATGTGAATATACACCATACTGTACTGTTTAGGCCTACAGCTTCAGGTAGTACTACAGTTCATATGGGAGTTGGATTCACCAGCAGTACCACTCACTAAGCATACATGTATTGCTTTAGCATACAATGGGACACCACAGTCAACAACAAGGGACTGCATCACACCGTATGCCATACTACTTTTTCTGCCTAGCAATAGCATACACATCTTTTGCTGGGATCATAACTAGGACACAAACTACCATGACAGAAACAATTTCACACTAAGCTATCACACCTTTACAGACCTTGCACACATTCACCAACACATTCACCATCACACTCAGTCAACCTCACATATCAATTATTGCACTAAGTACATGTGTGTGTGCTTCGTGTCATGGGTAGGTAATACGCTATTGGCCATAGGGCCTACAGCAACCTAGCCATATGCTACCCTGGCCTTTGACACACATGTAATTTAATTTCATTTGCCCCTGTCAACCAGAGCCACAGAAGTGATTCCCGGGGTGTATTTCCTATCTCCCAAACAATCATCAGGAGTATTTATGACAACTGCTAATGAGGAGCTTTGTTTGCTATTGATAGGTGGTTTGTTCCAGAGTATGGCATGTCTCTGAGTTAGGACTCTATCCCTCCAGCATGTGCTGTTTAGTGAGCTGACAAGGTTTAGGGCCCTAGAGTGTGTATCTGGGAGGGTTTGTAATATGTTTTACGTGGAGGATGTCCAACAGCTATGGGTGTGACATAGCTCAGTATGTCATGCAGAGGTCACCTCTGGGTAGGCAGTATGCAACACAGTGTAGCTGTGGTTTTGTGAGTCGGTCTGCATAGGGCATCTGTTTAAGGCTGGTATTATTCTTTGTGAGGTGTGTCTGTGGTCTTTCCAGTTGCTGTAGTTGGCATTGTACTCTCTAATGGGTTTTAAGTGTGATAAGTAGAGGGGAACACTGACCTATATTTCCCTAGATGACACACCTTTTGTGATGACGTGTACCATGTAGACAGAGTACATGACCAGTGTGGCACTGTGATTTTCAAAGGGGAGGCTAATGTCCACCTGTGTCCCATGTTCCCTTATCACACCTTCGGTGTTAGGTAGACAAACACCTATGTGGTAGTTAATGGGTACTGTGTTCTGGCAAGAAGGGATGGCACTACATTGTCAACACTGAGCTTCAGTCCATACCTTGGTCACCAGGCACCTGTCGCAGTAAGTATGCCCCATGTCTCTCTCCCTATATATATATATATATATATATATATATATATATGTATGTATATATATCTACATGTCTATATATATATATATATATATATATATATATATATATATATATATATATAGATATATATTTGTATATATATGTCTATATATGTCTATCTCTCTCTCTCTCTCTCTCTCTCTCTATATATATATATATATATATATATATATATACATCCATATATATATATATATATATATATATATATATATATATATATATATATATACACACACATACATACACACATATATATAAACATCCATTGCTGTACATATAGATGTACATATAGGCACATATACAGTCCACTATTCATGGTGGTAATAGCACTTATGCGACAGTTGTGAGATACACAGTTATGTAATAATATTGCACAGTATTGTGCAGACTGCATTGAAGGTGTCCTCAGCCCATGTAGCTTTAACAGGCCTCACTGGCTACAACACTGCAAAACTGACAGAGCATACCCACAGCGTTTAACCACCACATGTCATATACCAGCACTGCATGCTATTTTCTTTTCCACACACTACAACCTACATAGAAATATGCACATAACAACCTTCAACAACGTATATGTGTACACCCTTCACAAACAGTTGCAGTATGTCCCTTGCCCTATGCACATGTACAGATACATAGAGATACGTACTGCTGCCTCATATGGATGATTCACAGTATGTAGAGTACTCTTCATAAACATTTACTACATGCCAACAAATACATATGTGTTACATACCTTTTGTTTGTATTGCTGTGTTCCGTTTGTTTTTAAAGGAAAAGTTTTTTTTTTTCTTTTTTTTTCTTTTCTCTGTCTGTTGCTCTTTCATTTTTTGTGTTTCTCTGTCTGTCTTTGTCCGGGTCTGTGTCTGTGTCTCTACCTCTGCCTCTGTCTCTCTCTCTCTCTTGCTCTCTCTCCTGCTGCAATGCGATTATTGCATGTGTAGACAGCAAGTACAGCCTGCTTTTCTATGTATCTGCACATGTGCATGTGATGGCCTCTGCACCAGTTGGTGCCCACCATTTACTAATTGCATGCAGCCTGCTGTGTGGCAATTGCACTACTCACTGTCATAGTAGTCCACTGCTATAAAATGCCAGGTTAGGTAGGTGTAACCCTTTCAGCTTTCCAAAGTGGGGCCCATGCTTGTTTGCTGTGGACACTGTTGTGTCAGTCAGAAAATTGGTATACTTCTTATCTCTGAAGCTAGGGTTGTAGCCAGTGATTTGTATGTTGTACTCAAACCTGAATGTTGCTGCTTCTAGTACACACTTGTCAGTGTAGAATTTTACTCACCCCTCCACATGCTTACACAAGATACATGGGAGTATGTACTTTCTTTTCTAATTAGACAATTAACTGCCATGCAAAAGTAGTTATTGCAATGTATTCCTCTGGCACAGGAACTGTTTGTGAACTACTATACTGTAAATATTACTTACCTCACTTCTGAACAGTTTTTGTTTATTTGTGTTGACATTAGCACGGGCTGCTCAAGACAACTTGATACATTTCAGTACTGAATATGCCTACCTACATCCTTGGTAGAGCCTGAATACACAGGTATATTGTTCTTTTGGGTTGGGATGCAGAAGTACAGAGAACATTATATATTATTGTGTGATATTTATCTTGCTGAACATACAGGGTTGCTGTGTACCTGTTAGTCTAACAAGGCAAGTAGTCTGTCTGCATAGCTCCCACTTGTGGACATATCCAGATGGTAGCCAGAGGTTAGCCTATTATTCTTTGTCTGTGCACCACACCAGTCTTTTCTGCACTGGAACAATGGCATTGTCACAGTGGGTTGCTAACAGTACCGGGCTACATCCTTTGATAGTTCTGTGTTGTACTCCTACATAAGGGTATGCTTGTGGGACTCATTCCAAAGCTATTTGGAGAGTGTGTAACAGCAGACAAGCTGAAATGCCTGTGTGTTTCTCTCTCTGCCTGGCCTCTTATACACTCAGATTTATATTTGAACAGCCTCAGGAAAAGGTACATATAAGTGGGGTACACCTGTAATATATTACAGACATTAAGTTGGGACTGTGAGTGAATCAGAGCATATGTATTAATACACCTGTTCTTATGTACATGCAGTGTGTACTATTACTTATTGACATTATTCATTAAGTGTAATTCCCCACTCTTCGGCCTACCGTCAGTACTTTTCAGAGGGATTATGAGGGACAAAGCTAACATTTGTTTAGGAATCGGGGACATCCCTGAAAAGCAGTCACAGTTGGGAAGTATGGCCTCTGCCCTGTTCAAATATGCCAGTGTTTATCCTGCTCTGATACTGTGTGGGGTTTGTAAAGTGCTACTGTAACATTATTTCCTGCTAGAATGGCTGGTTCTCATTTCACAGTCATGTCATACAATTCCACAACAACTGCTGGTAAAGATCCACAGAACATGATTTGTGTTATGACATTCCTAGTTTCCCTTTACATTCACTCATTGTAATGCATGATATATTTATTACAGCACCAACTTGTAAATCTACTTTGGCCTAGTGGTACTTCATGCAGTCTAGTGTGTCCAAGGTCCGGGGTTCGAGACTGAGAGAGGTGTTTTATTTTGCTGCTCAGCAGAACAAGGGCCCTGCCATGCAGAATGACTAAGGCACTTTTAAGCAGTTGTAAGCTGGTTTGCACGGGTTTGCTCGACACTTAGCGATGCTTAGCTAAGCGCACACATGCGCACACTCGCTTAAACCCGCTTACTACTGCTTAAACGTGCTTACTCCTGCTAACCCCTGTGCTAATTTCTTTGAAAGAAAAGAAAATGAGGAGATAGGAAAATGGTGAAAAACGGGGCACAAAGAGGGAAAGACAGTAGGGAAACAAGCTCGGCATGTGCAGGACGGGTGTAGGGAAGGTCCATAGCTGCCCATTTCTTTACCAGCAACAGCTGTGCATATGCAATAAATTTGGAGTGAAATTTGAAACCTTCCACCCCTGAGAGAGGGGTGAGGACAACAAAGTCTGTTGTACTGCCAATTATAATTATCAGTTTACATGTTCAGCGGACATGTGTGCGAAATGGGCAGCTATGTATGGGGCATATTTTTTTTTTGTGGGAACAGATTGCCCTTTTTTTTTCAGCTGAGAGTGGAATGTGAGGTAGAAGAAGTAGGTATATTTGGGGAGGTAGGTTGGGGAGGTAAACAGACAAGACAAACAAGATGCATACAAGGGCGGAGTATGACACATGGGGTGGGTGAACACAATTGACAGGGACGGATGTTTGGAAATCGCAAGCCCATGAGCCCACAGATGGTAACAGTGGAAATGAGATCCCCACCCATGGGCATTCACCACTGCACCTTCACAGCTCCGAGGGTGGCTGTGCTGGGGGCTGTGTAGGAGAGGCAGGCTCACCCATGAGTAATGCCACTCTCGCCTCAGAATGCCGGATCTCCCTACGCATCACAGCCCGGACCCTTCGGAGGGTGACAGGTGGACCTTCTCCACCCACGCTTGCACGGGGGGTGATCCCCATCCCCTGCAGCGCTTCCACCCGAAGGTGGCACAGGACCAACTGAGGAGGGGAGCCCAGGCTGCGCACCGAACCTGCTGGTGCCAGGTGCAATTGCCAGCTGAGGAGGGACAGGTGGGTCCGGTGGGACCGGCCTTCCCATACTTTCTGTGATTAGGTGTGTTTAATTACACATAAACAACAGCATTCCAAATTCATTGTAACATCATGCAGTAATATTCCCATTAACCCAACACACCAAGGTTCCAACAGCTGAACAGCAAGCATAACACATGCATATATTGAACGACAGTGGACATTCCAGCAGCATGCAGGGATGATTGGTGGCAACAAGCCACCAAGATTGTGGTGTTTGAACAGGGCACATGCATCAAAGTAAATGCAGATATTTATAGAACAATAGGACATATGTCCCAACAAATGTTTTGAGATTAGACATACCCACTGAGGTGTGGAATTGCATTGTTTATGCACATACAGTAGGATGTAGAAAAAACCTCAATTAACATCTTATAAGTACTTTTAGTCTACACTACATTCCTATTGACTGCAGGTGTATATCCCCTACATGTATTATTACACTTGGCAACATGCATTAGGTTGTGTAATGGGTTTGGCTAGTTAATTATATACCTGACTTATATCTGACATACTAACTGTCCAAGATGCAGATGTTACTGCTACATACTTCTTTATTTTATTTATATTTCTATATCTACATATCTGGATGTGTTCACGTGACATTTTCAGTTAAATTTCTGCAGAACCCTACATTTCGTGTAGCACACTCACATTTCTGGGGAAAACATTAACAAGCTACTCGTGTGCCAGATTTACTTATGCATGCCAGCCATTAACTGACTGTTGAGGACTGTATATATGCTTCACAGCTACTGGCACTTCCATCATCCACTTTATATTGGACTGCCCAACTATGGGCTGACAACACTTATTACAACAGTACTATTTGTATAATGCAAGGGTGCAACAACATTTCAAAGTAAGTGACACAGGCACACTCCAAGTATTATACCTTTATTAATTACATTACACACTTTTCTACACGCTCTCTCCTTTATTTGATATTACAGTGCATACGGAAGACATATTCAAGACATATTATACCTTTATTAATAGGTTTCAACACTCTTTTTCAGGCTCGCTTACTTATTTTATATGACAGTACATGCAGAGGTATTATTCAGGGCATTTTATGGCTGTATTATTGGGCTACAACACTTTCTTTCAGGCTCTCTCACCTATTTTATATAACAATACATGCAGAATAATTACTAACCTGCCTGGTGGTGCAGCCTTAGCAGTCTATCTGCATAGGCTTGCTGATTCGCAGCATGGACACCTGCAGCTGTGAAGTAAATGAAGGGATATTGAGACATACCTATCCATTATATAGACTAAATTAGCATGTCTTACATACTGCATTCCATGGCTACCTACTCAGTAGTGGGGCATCTTGCATGTCACAGGCCTCCTGTATCCATTGGTTCAGTAGATCCTGCTTCCATCTCTTCAGGTCTGCATGGTGGTGACAGACCTGCTCACCAGTCCGAGGAACGCCTGTGGCACTGGTGAGATCATGAGCTAACCAGTTCCAAGCCTCTGCCTTGTACTCCGTGCCTTGGAACTGGCCCTGCAGGAGTCTTGACTCATGATGGTGGACAAGGAGCCAAATCATGCATTTTGACTCCTCGATGCCCCAGCGTTGCACTCGAAAGTGAGTACCCTCTCCAGCACCAGCCATTCTAACTGCAGATGGGAGCTACAATCAGTTATGGTGAGTATTCCTGCCTATGGGGCTTAAATATGCCACATTTTCCACACTTTTTTGTGATTGGCCATTTTTGAAAATTCTCGGCTGACTGCAGACCTGCTTAGCAATGGTTAATCTACCATTTATAAGTATATGTATGTTAACAGTGGCTGTTTATCCTAAGCTGTCATGGCTTAGTGGTTCAGTACTTTGATTATGGTGCACAGTGTCCTGGGTTCAAACCTTGTCATTGCTTTTTATTTTACTACTGTCCAGACAGGCTAGGGGGTGTTGCTGTGTTTAGGCAACTTTGCTCCACGTTGCCCAATGGTGCGCTGGGTTGTGCAGCTCGCACCTTCGCGCAAACCGATTGTGTTGGGTAAAGCGCAATTTAACTATGGGCAAATCTATTGCGCTGGGTAAAGCGCAATATAGCTATGGGCAACTCTACTGCACTGGGTAAAGCGCTATTTGGCTATGGGCAACTATATTGCACTGGGTAAAGTGCTGCTTAACTACGGGCAACTATATTGTACTGGGTAAAGCGCTATTTAGCTATGGGCATCTCTATTGCACTGGGTAAAGCGCTGCTAAACTGCAGGCAATTATATGTCAGGATCCTTTATAAATATATATTTTTTTTCACTGATACATAGGCCATTTTAATGCTTTTTAGTAAAATTTTAATCATATATGTCAGGAATTATTTCATATACTAATTTAAAACATAAAATAGAAAGGGGAGTGTTGGGACTCGAACCATGAATGCCTCCTCTTTGTGCAAAGGCTCTACCAGTATGCTATTGCTATTTGGCTTAATTTGCATACACATTCCTTATTATGCTCTTCAATGTCAAGATTGCTAACTGCAGCTAAGCAATGGGCACACTCGCGCAAACATGCGCAAACATGGGTAGCTATATCGGGAATTAGAAAAAAAAAATTAAAGTTTTACTTTTCATAACTGTACTGGGGGTTTACAATGTGAGGGAGTGTAGTGTTGGGTTCGTAGACATTTGAGCAGACTCACTCATGTGTGTTGACATTTCACAATTCAGACACTTGCAGGGGCATGGACCTTTGGACTGCTCGGCAGTCGAACACACCCCCTGCCTTCCTGCATGGTCTCTGTTAGACTTGGAGTGGAGTCAGCATGCCCTCATGAATATGCATGGCACGCTGACATCATACCATTCAACTGCAGTTTCTGAGTAAGACTTATTTAGTCTTACACGGAGGATTTGTAAATCCGGGTGTATATTTTCACATTTCTGTGCTTGGAACTATATAGGTATAATGATCAGTGGAAACCTGGCTCATCTGCAACTATCATCAACACATTAATTGCAGACAAACTTGGCTGAGAAGTGGAAGCTATTGATCCATCAACGCAATTCATTCCTTACCTCACATGGATTAGCTGGAATGTCAAAAGTGATAGTGTGCTGCAGTCCTGATGTGATGCGGGAGAAGAAGCCATAAAGACTTTTAACTGCTCTTTATTGTTTTTAAACAAAAAAAAATCTTTATTAAATTATTTATGATCTAGGCAACCATGCATTTATATAAATGAAAACAAACCATATTGACATTATTTTCATTTGCAAACATTATACATCGCATATAATCATTAATACACTCATTGTCAATTGAAGATAACATGGCTCATTCAGTTCCTGCCTTATCTTAAACCTCATTCAAAACATAATTTTGCATGTGTTGTTCCCTCAATTATTTTTTATGTAATTGCTATCAGCCTTTTCTAAAGATTTAACTTCGAGTTCTTTTATCTTTGTTGCTATATTCCCTACTTCTAGGACAGTTGGTTTTGACTTTGATTTCCATTTTCTAGTAATTGCTTTTTAGGCAGCCAGCAAAATTAAACTCTGCAAGGTTTTACTGTGTCTAGGCAATTTAGATTTTCTATAAAAAATCATTTGGTATGCACACCCAGTATTTCTGAGAGAGTGGTCTACTGGGAACTTTTAAAATCTACCAACTCATTAAACGTCCCAAAAAATACGTTCCCAATTACCTCTTTCCCGCAACACCTGCATTTGCAATCTACCTGAAGAAAAATTCTTTAGATTCCACTTGGAGTATAACAATATCTATGTAAACGCTGCCAAGCAAAACATTTAAATCTTTTAGATTTTGTTGCATATTTGGAAGCCATATATGTATACTCCCATTGTGTCTTTGTGAATTGCTTATCTAATGTCACTCTCCAATCCTTTTTAACCTCCTGTGATTGATTACTTAATTATCGTGGAATATTATCAGTGCTGGTCTTATACTCAGTACCCCCCCTATTCCTTTCTCTTTGCTTGCTCTGATATCAAGTCTTGATAGGGAAGACAATCTCTAGCTTGCAGTCCAAATGTATTTTTGGCATCTTCCCATTACCTTAGAATCTAATTATTTGCTTCCAGTACCTTTGTTTCTTTGCCAGTTTTCAAAAGTAAATTCCATACCCCTCTTGCCTGTTTTCTGTACCTAATTGCAGTCATCTTTATTGGCAGAATCGCCTTTCTCCATTTCTATGTTGGTTATGTTCATAGAATACTTTCTGCTACTTTATGAATATAATATGTAATATCATGTGTATGGTTATTGTTATCCCTCTTAAGGATCTATATCCAAAAATCAGTCTCCCTTTGTTTCTTGAGCTTTACCCAATTTCATCATCGTTCCTTTCCACTTTGAATTATAGCTTTCTGCTTGTGCTACATATAGGAGCCATAACTGTATATCTCTGAAATACCCCTTCAAAGCAGCCAGTCTCAAACTATCTTGTTCTATTGGAAGAATCAACTTGGCCCATTTGACTCTAGCCCTGTTCCCCTACCAGATAAAATCCTTTAATTCTAAATTTATTGCCATCCACAACTTCTCATCTGGTTGATAAAATATGCCTGAGCTATGTCTAAAACTTAAAGGAACTAAAAACATTTTCACCACTTGCATCTTGCTATCCATATCCATAATACAGAGCTTCCAGTTTCTCAGTTATCATATAATCTTTTGTTTAATCTCCACCCACATACCTTTATAGTTGCCATAACAGAATCTTTTTAATCCATACTCCTAAGTACTTAAAATCATGTCTCCATAAATATGGGTATCGATGAACCACTTCATGTGTGGGTACATAGTTTACAGCTATTCCCTGTTTTGTCTTCATTAACTTTGTACCCTGAAATGGCTTAAAATTGTTTTAAAATATTCTAAAACACTAAAATGACCCTTTATGGTTTTATCAGATACAAAATAATTTATATATAAAACCACACATGCAAGGCTGCAGAGATTCCAACAAACCAACTCCAGCAATCCAAATGTTGTTTATAGGTACTTTCATTTTATTCAATAATAAAACTTCATTAGAGAAACATAAAATGACCTGACAACATTTAAATGCACTTTAAAATACCATACGACCAACATTTTTAAATCATGTGAGCAACTTAAAATCATGTGATAGCCAAACCCCTGTGTAAATCCTGTCAGACAGTAAAAATCACCAAATTAAAAAATAACTGTACACAACAAAAACCCAAACTCCTGAGAAGTTTTAAATAATTTAAAACTGTCACTTAACTTGAATGCACACAAAACTATAGTTAGAAACATTTTGATAAAAAATACTTAATCATGAATGAATAAATACATTTGTTGGTCAACAATGGCAACAGTTTTGTCTTTGTAATACTTTCAGTTTTAAAAGGCAACTGACAGAAATCTGATCATTGATACCTGACTAGGAATTAGCACTAAACATAAGTTGCCAATATAACTCATGTTCTTCTAGTTTAAGCTGCCAAGGACCACCACGTTCATCAAGTGTTACCTTTTCCATGATTATGAACTTCAATTCATGATCTGGGTGTTCTAGTGAATGTTTTGCTAGGGCATGATTTATTTTTCTTTTTTTGATGATATATAAATGCTCAGCTACTCTCTTTCAATCTGTGTTCAGTTTTCCCTATGTAGAAATCTTAACAGTGTTGGCAACATGTCACATATACTACCCTGCTAGTTAAGCAGTTAAATGCTCCTTTTATGTTAAATGTAAAATTCTTTATAATTATTCTCCCACCATAATATAGGGACAAATGGAGGAGCCGTGCATTTTCTGTACATGCAGAGCATTGGGTTGCTTCAGTTTGGCTCTGCTGTTGGTTCTGAGTACTGGCACAGTCAGTCCATAAAGAAAGATATTTTCCCCTCTTCGGTGGATCAACCTGGACTACTCTTTAAGTTTATTACATCTTGAATCTGTGGTGTTTTTCTCCTTGTATTTGGATGCTGAGTCGGTATTTTCGTTAAAAGAAAAAAGAAAAAAATGTGATTGCCTATGGTCGAGTTTTTGGAGGCTGGATGCTTCATTTTTCATTATAACTAAATGTATATCTTTTTTCTTTTTCTCCTTTCTATGGGAGGATTGGAGGCCAAGCCAGTTGGTTTCAAGGTACTGTCTATTATTTCAGTTTCGTTATAAATGAAGAAAAAACGGGGACTAATATATTTTGTGCAGTGCAATATTTTGTTTGCTAGTTCACATATATGGATTAACTTACACAAATTTATCGTGGCTGTGATTTGGATCATGGTTGGAATTTGGGGAACATCAATATTGGATGTGGAAAGGCTTACTGTTCTTCGTAGACTTCAGTTTGTAAATCCAAAGTAACTTGGACTTGTTCCATGTCTGTTTTTGTTCAACTTTGGATGGATATTAATAAATATTGACATTTTCTAATATATCCTTGTGGCGTATTCTTGGGGAAGCAAGCTGTTGTGTTTTGGGACATTCTGAACACTTTAATTATACTATTGTTGGCTGTATGCAATTACCATTTCTGCAGGCTTGAATGGTTCTCAAATAGGCTTTTTTACCTTTTACATCATAATTTCTATGTTTAATATCTTCATTCCCAGTCAAGCAGAAGGAATATAGACATAATATATGTATCTTGGAAAGGTTGTGTACAGTATAAAAATTGGGAGATGTGTATGCAATTTACTTGTGTAATATCGGACATTTGGTAGGAAGTGATAGCTTTTACTGTATGATATATATCTGATCCGGACTAACTATAGAAATAACTGATAATAATTGGCTATTAGACCTATTATTATAGTGGGCCTATATTATCTTTATATTGGGCTCTGAATAGTGGCAATAATATGTTATTAAGATATTAAAGTAAAAGACTATGGCTCTGATAAATATTGGGGATATATTGGTGTTTATTATATACATTTTGGCTACCTGTTATGACTTTAATCTTCATGACAATAAAAGTGTAATAACATATCAAATAATTGTATCACATCTGTATAGTAATATTTAGGTGTTGCTATTAACAGTCAGTAATGGTCTGAATGTGTTATCTATATGTATATGTACCTTTTTCAATGTACTTGGTGCTATTTATGAAGTGTGGTTGCACTATAGTATGCTGTATTTTCCCCATGCTTGCTAAGTTATGCCCAATGGTTTCATAAACATATGGATGGAAGGTGGTGGGTATGCCAATTATTGTGTAAAGAATTAGCAACAGTAGATGGGCATACCTTTTATTGTGAAAAGAAATAATATCAGTAGATGGAATGTTTTCTATCCATATAAATGACTTAGCACCTCTGTTTTGAGGCAAAAACTAAGTGGGCATACCAACTATTGTGAAAAGGAATAACAACAGTAGATGGGCATACCTGTTACTGTGAAAAGAAATAACAACAGTAGATGGAATGCTTTTTATCCATATAAATAACCTAGTACCTTTTTTTGGGGCTAAATACTTTAGGAGCGACATTACATATTTTTTTTATGGTTTGTCCAAACTTCTTAGCTAGTGTATCTACCTATGTGTACTGTCTGTTAGAGGCCTTGCTTGGGCCCATTTTTTACCAATGGTTATTTCTGAGTAGTGGGGTTCTTGTGACAGCTCTAGTGGTATCTATATCTACTGATTTTGCCCTATAAGAAACTTCCTTGGACACCTATGGTGATCTAGGTTTGTCTCTGCTAATATTAACAAATAGTAGAACTTATGTTTCCAATATTTTTATTGGATTTTTCATTGATATTCAGCTCCCTTTATAGCTACTTACAATTGGAAAAGCCTTATTTTGCCTTAATTAAACAGAATCAGTATTACAACTATTATTAGTAATATGGATCTAGAGAGCATTCTAGATGGGTTATGTGCCGATAGGGATGATATCGGAGTATTTGGCATTGATAGCAGACCAGACAGTAACCGGAATGGCTCCGACATTGATCGTACAGATGGATGCAATATTGCTTTCAATAAATTGGGCAAGGGCTTAAAAAAATCTAAGAGCCAATATATGGCATCTTAGACTATTCAGAGCATATTTGAACAAAGAGATAGCATCTAGAGGTCTCAGAATTCACATTCAACCCGTGGTTGGTAGATCGGAGGATATACTAACCAGGGAATTGAACTTAGCCTTACAACAGGCCTCAATGATGTTTGTGAACATTTTAACATCTTATTATCAAAGGATGGTTGATATCAATGTGTTGGAGGTGAAAACCTTATGTGAAGACTGCAAAAAATATGAGGCTATACCACAGTATGCCATCTCTCTGAATATGCTTTCTAAGGAGCTGGCAATCTATGAAAAACAAATGTGAGATAGAAAGATTAACAAATTTAACAGATACGTAACTTACTACTAAAGGGGTTAACCTTTTGAAGTATCAAGAATGGTTAGATTTTCTGATACCAATAGAGCTGCCAGTATGAACACTTCTAGGAAGAGACCTAGATCTATCCTTAAGAGAAGAGAGAATTTATACACTAGTACATCAGGGGAAGAATCTTCCTTTACGGATAATGACAGTGTCAGTATTAGAGAATCACCCATTCGCAAAAAGTCTAATGTACAACACCCTTTAGATGTGGAAGTAAGCAGCGTGGGGGCCGCAAACATATACATAGGGGTAGGAATCAGCTCAGTGGAGGGCTTGCTGCAGACCATCTTGAAGTAACTAGGAATGTTGTCCAGAATGTGTTAAACCTATCTGATGTATTCCTAACTGATGAGCAAACTCTGTTATTGAATAAAGGTCTTGGCTTTCTACCTGGATTCTTTGTGGATGAATATAGTATAGTTACTGATGTTTACCAGTTTTGTCGCAGACTTAACCTCAGATTATTTTTTTTTCAGATAATAACACTCAAAGATCTGATGAATTCAGGTTTCATAAATCTGACTTCCAACCAGCAATGAATAAACATGTCTCAATTTTTTTACAAGCAGTACTGAAAGACCTTCCCTTTCCAAATAGAGAATCATGCATTTTGGGTCATAACCTTTCCTCTGAGGAAGCAGCTGCCTTGGAACAACTCAAAAACAATCATGCCATAGTTATTTTACCAGCTGACAAAGGAGGGGCTGTGGTTGCGATGAATATGGGTTACTATCTAAATGAGGGTAGGGGACAACTATCGAATTCAAGATGTTATATGTTAATGTCTATAGATCCAGCTCCCATATTCAAAAAAGAGATAGATATGTTCCATAATCAGGCAGTGGATGAAGGTATTATTAATAGCTCTTCTCAAAGCCATTTTGCTGTAGCAGATCTACAAAAACAAATACTTTACATATTACCCAAAATTCATAAATCACTCACTCAGCCTCCAGGCAGACCAATTGTTTCTGGTATTGGATCTCTGACTGAACCCTTGTCGGTATTCCTAAGTATCTAAAACCCTTATTGGCCTCAGTCAGAGTTAGGATCCAGGATACAACACAATTTCTTAAAATTATATCAGATACACAACTGGATCCTGGATGGCTGATGTGCACCCTGGATGTAAAGGCATTATATACTAGTATCCCCCATTGGGCTTGTTTACCAGCATTATAATTTTGGTTAGGACATGCTGCCTTATATCCCCCTGGTTTTAATACACTATTGGTATGTTTGGCAGAACATATTTTGAATAAAAATGTCTTTTACTTCCAGGGTGAATGTAATTGGCAGTTACAGGGCACAGCTATGGGGGCATCTTTTGCCCCATATATGCGGATTTGTTTTTGGCCTTCTTTGAGGAATGTATGATTTATGATCCACTTCATAACATCTATCAAGTGGAAATAGGTATCTGGTCCAGATATTTGGATGACTGCTGGATGGTGTGGCGGGCAGATGTGACATATTTGCAGGAATTTTTGGAGTATTTTAATGATAATTTGTGGGGTATTGAATTTACTCTTACATGACATCATGACAGTATCAACTTTTTAGATGTAACTGTGTATTGGAATGAAGATCATACTCTTAGTACTAAGACATTTCACAAATATCCACAATACAATAGCCTGCTTCACGCAGCTAGTATGCATCCCCGCCACACCATCCGCAATATTCCAAAATCACAATTTATGCGCATCAAAAGAATAAGCTCTTCTACATGGGAATTTGAACATGCCAGACAGGATTTGTGCAACAGGTTTTTGGACAGGGGATACAGGGAGTCAGATATTGCACTTGCCAGCAATTGGAGTTGTGCTCAGGATAGGGACACATTGCTGGAGTACAAACAGCAAAGGCACACACAAGTGGGTGAAAACCTTAGGTTTGGGACAACTTATGGACGTAATAATAACGTCATTAGAAATGTACTAGATACCCATTGGAATATACTTATGGCCAATGACCAACTTAGAGAATGCTTGGGCACCAGATGCCAATTCTCTTACAGATGTGGGAGAACTTTAGGTGCACACTTCTCGCACTTTAAGCATAAAGAGAGTGGGGGAGCAGTGTATAAACAACTGACCATGTTGGGGGATCAGTTATTGGGAATGTTCCTTTGTGGACATTGTGGGTCATGCCAATTTGTGAGTAAACTAAAACAATTCATTAGTGCCAACACCAGTAGGGTGTATGATCTTAGGGTTTTTGGTAATTGTGCCAGTAGTTGGATAGTATATTTGGCCACATGTAAATGTTCCACCTTTTATGTGGGCCAAACGTCTCACTCATTGAGAATAAGGATGTCAGATCATAGTAGTGATGTCCGAAACAAAAGGGAGATGAATGCCCTATATAGACATACCATCAAACATCCTAATGCTGAATGTAGATTTATGGTAATAGATATAATTATTGGTGATAGGAGTAACCAGCAGGGTTGGCACACTATTCTTAACCATAAAGAAAAGTATTGGATTATTAATTTAGGAGCATTATTTTCTCCAGGATTCAATGACCACAGACCATTTTCTTTTTGTTTTATATATTGTTATACATTCTATACACATATTTATCATATTTTGCAAATACATGGAGTATGTTTATTTACTTATATATATATATATATATATATATGTGTGTGTGTGTGTGTGTGTGTGTATATATACAAAATTATTTATATATATTTTGCTATTTTTACATTTATATGTATTATAGATATATATTTCTGACTTACGATTGTCTTATTTATATTCAATGCACTGTAATTTTTGGGTTGGACCATGTCTGTCATTGGTTGGGGGAGTGTATATATTGTTACATCATGTAATCTTTGTGTAATGCTTGTTCACTGAAGAAGGCTGGTTAGCTGAAACCAGTCTGAATAAAGTATTCATGTGATAATTATTATTTTCTGAGTGCTTGGTGTACTCTATGCTGGCCACTGGTGTTTGCATTGTAAGTGGTTTGGCCGTGCATTTTCCATACATGGAGAGCATTGGATTGCTACAAATGGAGGAGCAACCACACTTGGACATACAATGGGTTTTATGACTGATGAATATTGATGTTTTACTAGGGTGTTCAACTAAATTTTTAAAGTTAGAACCCCTTCTATAAGTAATGTGTATTGTGTCCCCCAGCTTTTCCATAAAATTCCTGTCTTCCCTTAAAATAGTCCAGTTTTTCTGAACTATAATTCTAAGGGTCATAGTGCCAGTGTTATAATTTGTGATAAAGGAGTTAGAAAAATCTTTTGTAAAGGATGATGTATAGATGTGAGGGGGGTGGATTCACCAGAAGTAGTAGTGTTATTGACCATAAATTCATCTATTTGTATAACACTTACTGATGTTTCATGATGACTTGAAATTGGCTTGAAAAAAAAACTTTGCCCAGGTCTCCTTCATTAAACACACATCACACCAAATGACATGTGATGACCTTTATTAAAATTCCACAAACATAACTTCATTGACTAAGAAATATTTAATTTATTAATCATGGCATAAACATCCATGTAACAGTTAACTTTGGGCAGGGTGACCCCACTCACCCTGACCAAGCAAACAGCATCCTTGTCTCCACTCGCTTACTTTTACTTATTTGAAGCATCCCACCACTTACTTGATCCAACATCCATGTAACAGTTAAGTTAGAGAAGCATGACCCCACTCACCGCAACCAAGTATGCAGCATCCTTACCTCAACTTGCTTACTTTACTTATTAAGCAGTCTCCAACCACTCACTTGAATTTCCCTACTCATTGAAATAACCATTCAACCAAATACACAGCATCCTTACCTCCTCTTGTTTACTTATACTTGTCAAGCAGTGTCCAACTACTAACTTGCATTTCCCATCTCATTGAAATGAACCTCCAACACCAGATGGGGAACAGAAGAGGGACAAGCCTGGCCCTCTTCTTCACCTCCTAAAATATACCATACCATCACCAATGCTCCAAAAGGGAGGGAGGGTGGCTAGTAAGTTCACACCAAAATGTGATACCTTGCCCAGTTACAGTCTCACAAAACGTAAACCCCTCCCCACATTTACCTCATTTCCTCCCAATCATCCTGTTTTCCTATTTAACCCTCCCTCCCCCCAACTACCTTCTTCCTTTACCTCCCTAAAACTCATTACTATTTCTTTCTAAACCCCCATCTGAAGATGTCCCTGGACAAATTGTTCTGTTACCAAACCTCATGTATCTTTTGTTTGTTACTTCATACATGAGCTGGTTAACAAAAGCATGGAGATAAACTCTAGCCAGCAATATAGAAAATCCATCTATTCCTTGAGGCTTTCCTGTAGATTGGTTATACATCACCATTTTTATTTCAAATCCTCTTGTACTATTAGTAGTTGTGCTTTATCTACCTCTAATCCTGGCATATTTATTTCTTCCACAAACATTTCCATCTGCACTTTTTTCTTGATTTCCATATTTATCTGCTTTATATAGACTTTTATAAAATTTCTGAAATATTTCTAATACTTCTGTAGGATCTATGATTATTTTCTTTGTTATAAGCTCATTAAGCTTGGCAACAACCCTTTCTCCTTTCTGTTGCTTGAGCCATTGTGCTAAACATTCTTATGCTCTGGAGTTATCAAAAACTGTTGCTCATCAGCAATGTTTTCAAACTGATGCATATTATCAAGGTAGTCCCTTATTTTTTCATTAGCATTCTGCATTTGTGCCTCATCTTATTCTATGAGATTCCCCATTCTGCAATACTTTATCGTTTCTTTGTCAGTCCCTTAAATAATTCTTGTTATTTCTTAGCCATATCTTTTTTTTTATTTCTACCCTGTTTAAAACTCACTTTCATTTTATCCCACTCCCTAGCAATATTTCCTGAAGAAATTACTATCTTGGCTCCTAACTCCTGAATAATTTCCACTACACGTTCCTAATATTCCTTTCTGCTTAATAGGCAGGTGGGGAAGCACCAGTTATTGGATGTGTACCAAAACTTTCAATAAAATGCAAATGTTCCTCTGAAATATAAGTTGTCTAGCCTAACCCAGTTTTTGTACCTTAGCAAATACTATGTAAATTTGTTTGAGTTTCTGCTACTGAATTCACTTCTTCCATACCAAATATTTTCATAAATGTCTTCAAAAATCTACCATCTTTTATTATTTTCCATTGCAGGCCCCCCAGATGCATCACTGTTGCAAATCTAATTCCAGTCCCTACCTATAATTAATATTACCTGCTGAAAGCTGATTATTTCTCATAGGATTTTTTTAATCTCCATTGTTTCAGTTTTAAGTGAAATATAAATACATGCCAGTGTAATCATCAACTTGTACCCATAGCCCTTTATTACTACAAATCACAATTATCTATTTATTTCATCTCTTTTATCACCTTTTGGAACTCTCCCATTTTCTATTTTCCTCAGATATGCCACTGAATAACAATCCTGAAACCATTTCATTGTCAATTTCACATGCTCAGCTTTGTCCAATTTCTAATGTCTGCATTTTTTAATATAGTTCACTGCTTTCTTTTTCTGTATCTACCTGTGAGACCAGTCACATTCAAAGATAATGTGGATGTTTTTTCCATTATGATAAGAAGTTATTATTCCCACCTATTATGTATAACAGTTTTTTTTAATATCTAGTTTCACTGTTTATGCTACATGCATAAACTAATGTTTAGCAGGCTGATCTTTTATACAGTTGTTTCTTTTCATAGCCATTTGGATTTGTCACAAAAGTGTCAGCCAAGAAATAACTTGTTATATATTAGACATTTGTTCTTTATAAATGCATGGAGGCATACTTACTATAACTGCACAGGTTACTGAGCGGAAGAAATTAAACATAACATGATGTAAATTATGAAACAAGGGGGCTGGCTGTTGACAGACTCCGACCTGAATTTATCAAAAACAGTAGATGTATGAAAAGTAACTGAAATTGCTTCCATACAATTTAAAATTAATAATCAAATGGCATAATAAAATGTGAAGATGAAAATAAAGTCAGAATATTTTGTAAGAATCACCAGATATGTAATGTATTGCTACAAAGATGAATAGTAGAAAAAAAACTTTCAAGCACATGTAATATATGCGGCTATAAGCATGACAGAAAGTGTTGTCCTGCATTTAATTAGTTTGGCAGATCTTGTCCTACAAAATTACATGTTTATAAAATTGGTAAAATCAAAAATGTGTATTTTAAAAAAATTACATACTTATAAGCAGATATGAAAATTGTGTTCTGTGGAAGAAAAATACTTTATAGTGTAAAATCTAAAAATCATCATGGATGGTAAAACAGATGCACAAGCTAGACTGCTGGGAGAAACTTTTAATAATTAATGGACAAAATTTGTAATTTAAGCTACATACAGTTGTGTAGTTAATAGTTTGTAACACAATATTTTATAAATGACTGTGGCTGGATGCCTCTGAAGTGAGAGCTATGCATAGCTTGTTAATCCAGTCAGGCTAGTAGATGTTACTAGTAGGTTAAACGCTGTTGATATTCTCAACTTATCCATGCTGTGACTGCTTTCACAGGACAGAATTTGTGATCATGGTCTTTTGGTGGCATTTTCCTTTTCCTTCAACAGTGAACGGTTACAGAGATAAGCAATCCTTTGATGATCTAGAGTTGCACCAAATAAATGAAACACAAAGAAGATAACAGATGAGACTAATTTCACAGCATTGTAGAATATAAATTATTTTCAGTTATAAGTCTAAACTCTCTATTGCATTTATTTGTATTGCCCTATCTTGAGTTATTTTATGGTCCTTTGAGTGAGTGTTGAGAAGTAAATACCCCCAAATTTCAATTCTGATAATCAGTGAGATGTCTTCTGGACTAGATGAATTAAATGTTGCCATAAACATTATTTTAGGCTTGTCAAAATTAATTTTATATTCCACTTTTTGTTTAGCCTTATCAAAATGTCTTCATTAGCTATTCTGTGGCTAAAATGTCTTCTTAACAAGATATAGTTATATGCTACAGCAGAAATTTCACAATTATTAATAGCCTGACTCTAAAATTTGATTAGAAATTTTCCATGAGAGAGAATTTATGGTGAATACAAAAACTGTGGGTTATAGGACATTCCTAACTAATCCCACAAGAAGTGAAAAAGAAATATTCTGAACATTTAAAGAAAAGCGAACATTTGATTATTTAAGTTGTTTTATTGAAAGCAACATACTGTTTATGATGAATATCATTGCAAAAAATAGATTTGTTTTGAGTAAATTGAATACTTTATACTTTGGAGGCATCTAGCCTGATGGTGCAACATTGTTTTCATATATGTTTTCATTCTAATTTTGCAGAAATTTGAAACCCGTAGGTACTTGGATGTATTAATGTAATCAAGCCTTTCACTATTTTTAGTTTATCATTTTAGACATACCCCGGGATTCATGAAGCTTGGCGCAAGGCCTGCATTAGGCTTGCACTGACCGTGTGGCGTGTAGATGGCACAGTAGCGCCAAATGCATATTAATGAAGACGCGCTGTCGTCGCAGCCACGAGCATAGGAAATGAGTGCGAGTGCATAGGGCGTGTCGAAGTGCCGCATGCAGGCGTGGAAATGTCAGCTGTCAACGTGCAACCTAAAATGCTTGCATATAACAATTTGCCTGCAATAGTAATCTCACCTGTCAGTGTCCGTGGATATGGAAACGTATGCAAAGAATGCAAGACAGTTCTTGCGAACACAAAATTAAGAAGCAAACACAAATGCATGGTAGGGAATATCGAGTCACCATCCCTCGAACAAATGACATTGAAAACCGTGTGCCCGTATTCTAATGCAGTGTAGATAGTTATACCAAGTGGAAGTGAAACACAACATGTTAGCGTGCTGCCAATAGCTACGTCTAGCCCAATGGTCAGGGTTACCAGCTGTCCCACATTGTGAGGGACAGTACACAGCTGGGCAGATGTGTCCATACCAAAACCATGATAAATGTAAATATCTAGCGACCGTATGACAGAATTATATCCCACAACGCATGTAATAGTCACATACAATAGGTATGTCCATATGTAACATACCACATGTGACAAAAAATAGAATAAGCAAGAAAACGAAACAGTAGGAGCATATAAACTGCTACAACAATAAGCTAACATGTAGGCAGAAAGGAAAAGTATTATCCGTAGTGCTGACCGTGGGTATGTGTTGTCCTGTAAAATCAGATATGTGTCCGGAATATATCTCATCCTGGACATATGAAAAGGTGGCACACTACCAATGGTCAGAGCAGTCGGCCAAAATCCGCCCATATGGGGTCCAAGCTGTACTTGTCAGGATGTGTCACAGTTGAACGGGTATTACCCGGGTGTGCCAACCATGTCATGAAAGTTAAGTATGGGCGTGTACCTATGTTTGTGATGTACAGCATGTGGAAGGTGAAACATGCCAGGGTAGTCCACACAACCAGACAGGTACCTGACATATGTAGTGTATGCAATGTGTTCCACTGACCATGTCATGGGCCATCAACCAAAGAAGTGAAGGATGGAGTGTCAGGAATATGTGTGTGGGGGGGATGGGTAATGGTATAATCCACAAAGGCGAGACTGTGTTGGATGCAGAATAGGTGAACTGGAGGTGTATGAGGCAGCAGCGGGTGAATCCGAAAGAAACACAAAGAGCAAGTATACACATCTGCAATGCAACATGACAGGCCATACTGTAGAACACAATCACACAGACATATGAATATTAAAATGTGCGATACAAATGTACAGAAACGTCACCGGCACATACCCACAGAATGGTCTGGATGGAACTGGCCCATTCAAATGCAACAGACCTGGATGCATAATTGAATACCCATCATCCCCTCCACAGCACACAACCCGCCCCCATACCTAAACGTTCAGCAAATCCAGCCATACTCGGCCTACTAGCTTGGCGCAGCCATATCGACACATAGTGACCACTACTCATATGTAGTAGGCAGTGTCACCCTAGGCAGTTTCAGGATTGCAAACTATGTATCCCTTGCATGTAAAACCCCCATCACATTTTTGTAAAGCCAAAAGAATGGACGGTATTGGTCTTGTTCAATTTTTGGATCTCCCTCATGGGATAAGTAACCTG